>NW_026610697.1:608194-772437 GCF_029499605.1 Hyla sarda
GGGGGTACATAGATATATATATACACTGGGGATACATAGATATATATATATATATACACTGAGGATACATAGATATATATATATACACTGGGGATACATAGATATATATACACACTGAGGGTACATAGATATATATATATATACACTGAGGATACATAGATATATATATATAGATATATATATATATATACACTGAGGATACATAGATATATATATATACACTGGGGATACATAGATATATATATATATACACTGAGGATACATAGATATATATATATAGATATATATATATATATATATACACTGAGGATACATATATATATATATATATATATATACACTGAGGATACATAGATATATATATACACTGGGGATACATAGATATATATATATATATACACTGAGGATACATAGATATATATATATACACTGGGGGTATATAATATATCTGTACATTTCCTGTGTTCTTGTTCCCTCAGGGATTATGACCGGGAGAACTTTGCAGATAACCAGATCCCTCTTCTTATCATCGGCACCAAACTGGACCAGATCCCGGAGACCAAACGGAACGAGGTTCTCACCCGCACGGCCTTCCTGGCTGAGGACTTCAATGCCGAGGAGATAAATCTGGTGAGGAAACTGTTCTTGTCATATCCTCCAGAGCTGCACTCACTATTCTGCTGTTACATCATGTCTTATCCTCCAGAGCTGCACTCACTATTCTGCTGTTACATCATGTCTTATCCTCCAGAGCTGCACTCACTATTCTGCTGGAACATCGTGTCTTATCCTCCAGAGCTGCACTCACTATTCTGCTGTTATATCATGTCTTATCCCCCAGAGCTGCACTCACTATTCTGCTGTTACATCATGTCTTATCCTCCAGAGCTGCACTCACTCTTCTGCTGTTACATCATGTCTTATCCTCCAGAGCTGCACTCACTCTTCTGCTGTTACATCATGTCTTATCCTCCAGAGCTGCACTCACTATTCTGCTGTTACATCATGTCTTATCCTCCAGAGCTGCACTCACTCTTCTGCTGTTACATCATGTCTTATCCTCCAGAGCTGCACTCACTCTTCTGCTGGTTAGGATGTGATCTCTTCCGTTGGTTGTACCTCTGCTGGTTCAGTGTCTGTACAGAGCATTGTTTGGTGCAGTGTAGCAGTTGTTTTCCCTCATATCTGGTATCTCAGGTGTGAGATTAATTCGCTCCCACAGCAAGCAGAGGAAGTGAGACACGAAGTCTATTAGAAAGTATCAGACGCTATACTGTACAGTGACCAACAGGGGGCAGTATAACAGTGTGATTTTCTCCTTCTATACAGGACTGCACTAATACACGGTATCTCGCTGCCGGATCCTCCAACGCTGTCAAACTCAGCAGGTTCTTCGATAAGGTAAAGTGTTAAAGGGACAGTAACCCAAAAATCCAGAGCTTTTATCCGTGCTGGAGCGTTATAAGAGGAGCAGCTGATATCATCACATATGATGTAATATATAGAGGTTATATCAGTACTGGAGCGTTATAAGAGGAGCGGCTGATATCATCACATATGATGTAATATATAGAGGTTATATCAGTACTGGAGCGTTATAAGAGGAGCGGCTGATATCACATATGATGTAATATATAGAGGTTATATCAGTACTGGAGCGTTATAAGAGGAGCGGCTGATATCATCACATATGATGTAATATATAGAGATTATATCAGTACTGGAGCGTTATAAGAGGAGCGGCTGATATCATCACATATGATGTAATATATAGAGATTATATCAGTACTGGAGCGTTATAAGAGGAGCGGCTGATATCATATATGATGTAATATATAGAGATTATATCAGTACTGGAGCGTTATAAGAGGAGCGGCTGATATAATCACATATGATGTAATATATAGAGGTTATATCAGTGCTGGAGTGTTATAAGAGGAGCGGCTGATATCACATATGATGTCATATATAGAGATTATATCAGTACTGGAGCGTTATAAGAGGAGCGGCTGATATCATATATGATGTAATATATAGAGATTATATCAGTACTGGAGCGTTATAAGAGGAGCGGCTGATATAATCACATATGATGTAATATATAGAGGTTATATCAGTACTGGAGCGTTATAAGAGGAGCGGATGATATCACATATGATGTAATATATAGAGATTATATCAGTACTGGAGCGTTATAAGAGGAGCGGCTGATATCATATATGATGTAATATATAGAGATTATATCAGTACTGGAGCGTTATAAGAGGAGCGGCTGATATAATCACATATGATGTAATATATAGAGGTTATATCAGTGCTGGAGTGTTATAAGAGGAGCGGCTGATATCACATATGATGTCATATATAGAGATTATATCAGTACTGGAGCGTTATAAGAGGAGCGGCTGATATCATCACATATGATGTAATATATAGAGATTATATCAGTACTGGAGCGTTATAAGAGGATGATATCAGTCACATATGATGTAATATATAGAGATTATATCAGTACTGGAGCGTTATAAGAGGAGCGGCTGATATCATCACATATGATGTAATATATAGAGGTTATATCAGTACTGGAGCGTTATAAGAGGAGCGGCTGATATCATCACATATGATGTAATATATAGAGATTATATCAGTACTGGAGTGTTATAAGAGAATGATATCAGTCACATATGATGTAATATATAGAGATTATATCAGTACTGGAGCGTTATAAGAGGAGCGGCTGATATCACATATGATGTAATATATAGAGATTATATCAGTACTGGAGCGTTATAAGAGAATGATATCAGTCACATATGATGTAATATATAGAGGTTATATCAGTACTGGAGCGTTATAAGAGGAGCGGCTGATATCATCACATATGATGTAATATATAGAGGTTATATCAGTACTGGAGCGTTATAAGAGAAGCGGCTGATTTCACATATGATGTAATATATAGAGATTATATCAGTACTGGAGCGTTATAAGAGAATGATATCAGTCACATATGATGTAATATATAGAGGTTATATCAGTACTGGAGCGTTATAAGAGGAGCGGCTGATATCATCACATATGATGTAATATATAGAGGTTATATCAGTACTGGAGCGTTATAAGAGAAGCGGCTGATATCACATATGATGTAATATATAGAGATTATATCAGTACTGGAGCGTTATAAGAGGAGCGGCTGATATCACATATGATGTAATATATAGAGGTTATATCAGTACTGGAGCGTTATAAGAGGAGCGGCTGATATCATCACATATGATGTAATATATAGAGGTTATATCAGTACTGGAGCGTTATAAGAGAAGCGGCTGATATCACATATGATGTAATATATAGAGATTATATCAGTACTGGAGCGTTATAAGAGGAGCGGCTGATATCACATATGATGTAATATATAGAGGTTATATCAGTACTGGAGCGTTATAAGAGGAGCGGCTGATATCATCACATATGATGTAATATATAGAGATTATATCAGTACTGGAGCGTTATAAGAGGAGCGGCTGATATCATCACATATGATGCAATATATAGAGGTTATATCAGTACTGGAGCATTATAAGAGGAGCGGCTGATATCATCACATATGATGTAATATATAGAGGTTATATCAGTACTGGAGCGTTATAAGAGGAGCGGCTGATATCAGTCACATATGATGTAATATATAGAGGTTATATCAGTACTGGAGCATTATAAGAGGAGCGGCTGATATCATCACATATGATGTAATATATAGAGGTTATATCAGTACTGGAGCGTTATAAGAGGAGCGGCTGATATCATCACATATGATGTAATATATAGAGATTATATCAGTACTGGAGCGTTATAAGAGGAGCGGCTGATATCACATATGATGTAATATATAGAGGTTATATCAGTACTGGAGCGTTATAAGAGGAGCGGCTGATATCACATATGATGTAATATATAGAGATTATATCAGTACTGGAGCGTTATAAGAGGAGCGGCTGATATCATCACATATGATGTAATATATAGATATTATATCAGTACTGGAGCGTTATAAGAGGAGCGGCTGATATCATCACATATGATGTAATATATAGAGATTATATCAGTACTGGAGCGTTATAAGAGGAGCGGATGATATCACATATGATGTAATATATAGAGATTATATCAGTACTGGAGCGTTATAAGAGGAGCGGCTGATATCATCACATATGATGTAATATATAGAAGTTATATCAGTACTGGAGCGTTATAAGAGGAGCGGCTGATATCAGTCACATATGATGTAATATATAGAGGTTATATCAGTACTGGAGCGTTATAAGAGGAGCGGCTGATATCACATACGATGTAATATATAGAGATTATATCAGTACTGGAGCGTTATAAGAGGAGCGGCTGATATCACATATGATGTAATATATAGAGATTATATCAGTACTGGAGCGTTATAAGAGGAGCGGCTGATATCAGTCACATATGATGTAATATATAGAGGTTATATCAGTACTGGAGCGTTATAAGAGGAGCGGCTGATATCACATATGATGTAATATATAGAGGTTATATCCGTACTGGAGCGTTATAAGAGGAGCGGCTGATATCAGTCACATATGATGTAATATATAGAGATTATATCAGTACTGGAGCGTTATAAGAGGAGCGGCTGATATCATCACATATGATGTAATATATAGAGGTTATAAGAGGAGCGGCTGATATCAGTCACATGATGTAATGTCTCTTCCTTGTGTATTTGCTATAGTAAAGAGTTACCCACAGGCAGGAGAGAGGACACTGTGATCTCTGGGGCCGGGGTCCTCCTGTTATATCACATGGTCGGGTTCCTCCTGTAATATCACATGGTCGGGGTCCTCCTGTAATGTCACATGGTCGGGGTCCTCCTGTAATGTCACATGGTCGGGGTCCTCCTGTAATGTCACATGGTCGGGGTCCTCCTGTAATGTCACATGGTCTGGGTCCTCCTGTAATGTCACATGGTCGGGGTCCTCCTGTAATGTCACATGGTCGGGGTCCTCCTGTAATGTCACATGGTCGGGGTCCTCCTGTAATGTCACATGGTCGGGGTCCTCCTGTAATGTCACATGGTCGGGGTCCTCCTGTAATGTCACATGGTCGGGGTCCTCCTGTAATGTCACATGGTCGGGGTCCTCCTGTAATGTCACATGGTCGGGGTCCTCCTGTAATGTCACATGGTCGGGGTCCTCCTGTAATGTCACATGGTCGGGGTCCTCCTGTAATGTCACATGGTCGGGGTCTTCCTGTAATGTCACATGGTCGGGGTCCTCCTGTAATGTCACATGGTCGTCGATGGTCGGGGTCCTCCTGTAATGTCACATGGTCGTCGATGGTCGGGGTCCTCCTGTAATGTCACATGGTCGGGGTCCTCCTGTAATGTCACAAGGTCGGGGTCCTCCTGTAATGTCACAAGGTCGGGGTCCTCCTGTAATGTCACATGGTCGGGGTCCCCCTGTAATGTTACATGGTCGGGATCCTCCTGTAATGTTACATGGTCGGGGTCCTCCTGTAATGTCACATGGTTGGGGTCCTCCTGTAATGTCACATGGTCGGGGTCCTCCTGTAATGTCACATGGTCGGGGTCCTCCTGTAATGTCACATGGTCGGGGTCCTCCTGTAATGTCACATGGTCGGGGTCCTCCTGTAATGTCACATGGTCGTCGATGGTCGGGGTCCTCCTGTAATGTCACATGGTCGTCGATGGTCGGGGTCCTCCTGTAATGTCACATGGTCGTCGATGGTCGGGGTCCTCCTGTAATGTCACACGGTCGGGGTCCTCCTGTAATGTCACATGGTCGTCGATGGTCGGGGTCCTCCTGTAATGTCACATGGTCGGGGTCCTCCTGTAATGTCACACGGTCGGGGTCCTCCTGTAATGTCACACGGTCGGGGTCCTCCTGTAATGTCACATGGTCGGGGTCCTCCTGTAATGTCACATGGTCGAGGTCCTCCTGTAATGTCACATGGTCGGGGTCCTCCTGTAATGTCACATGGTCGGGGTCCTCTCTCACTTCATAGGATTTTCTTCTGTGTTTCAGGTGATAGAGAAAAGATACTTTACACGGGACGGGAACGCAGTAAGTGACTCATGATATATCTATTATATATCACTGATCCTGTATTATATATCACTGATCCTGTATTATATATCACTGATCCTGTATTATATATCACTGATCCCGTATTATATATCACTGATCCTGTATTATATATCACTGATCCCGTATTATATATCACTGATCCTGTATTATATATCATATCTGCACCTCTATTATATATCACTGATCCTGTATTATATATCATATCTGCACCTCTATTATATATCACTGATCCTGTATTATATATCATATCTGCACCTCTATTATATATCACTGATCCTGTATTATATATCACTGATCCTGTATTATATATCACTGATCCTGTATTATATATCATATCTGCACCTCTATTATATATCACTGATCCTGTATTATATATCACTGATCCTGTATTATATTTCACTGATCCTGTATTATATATCACTGATCCTGTATTATACATCATATCTGCACCTCTATTATATATCACTGATCCTGTATTATATAAATCATATCCGCACCTCTATTATATATCACTGATCCTGTATTATATATCATATCTGCACCTCTATTATATATCACTGATCCTGTATTATATATATCATATCCGCACCTCTATTACATATCACTGATCCTGTATTATATATCACTGATCCTGTATTATATATCACTGATCCTGTATTATATATCATATCTGCACCTCTATTATACATCATATCTGCACCTCTATTATATATCACTGATCCTGTATTATACATCATATCTGCACCTCTATTATATATCACTGATCCTGTATTATACATCATATCTGCACCTCTATTATATATCACTGATCCTGTATTATATATATCATATCCGCACCTCTATTATATATCACTGATCCTGTATTATATATATCATATCCCCACCTCTATTATATATCACTGATCCTGTATTATATATATCATATCCGCACCTCTATTATATATCACTGATCCTGTATTATATATCACTGATCCTGTATTATATATCATATCCCCACCTCTATTATATATCACTGATCCTGTATTATATATATCATATCCCCACCTCTATTATATATCACTGATCCTGTATTATACATCATATCTGCACCTCTATTATATATCACTGATCCTGTATTATATATATCATATCCGCACCTCTATTATATATCACTGATCCTGTATTATATATATCATATCCCCACCTCTATTATATATCACTGATCCTGTATTATATATATCATATCCGCACCTCTATTATATATCACTGATCCTGTATTATATATCACTGATCCTGTATTATATATCATATCCCCACCTCTATTATATATCACTGATCCTGTATTATATATATCATATCCCCACCTCTATTATATATCACTGATCCTGTATTATATATATAATATCCGCACCTCTATTATATATCACTGATCCTGTATTTAACCTCAAATCTGCACCTCTATTATATATCACTGATCCTGTATTATATATCATTTCTGCACCTCTATTATATATCACTGATCCTGTATTATATATCATTTCTGCACCTCTATTATATATCACTGATCCTGTATTATATATCATATCTGCACCTCTATTATATATCACTGATCCTGTATTATACATCATATCTGCACCTCTATTATATATCACTGATCCTGTATTATACCTCATATCTGCACCTCCATTATATATCACTGATCCTGTATTATACCTCATATCTGCACCTCTATTATATATCACTGATCCTGTATTATACCTCATATCTGCACCTCTATTATATATTACTGATCCTGTATTATATATCACTGATCCTCTATTATATCACTGATCCTATATTATACATGATATCTGCACCTCTACTGATCCCATATCCTATATCCTGATCCCATATCCTATATCCTGATCCCATATCCTATATCCTGATCCCATATCCTATATCCTGATCCCATAAACCTATATCCTGATCCCGTATCCTATATCCTGATCCCGTATTATACATCATATCTGCACCTCTATTATATATAACTGATCCTGTATTATATTTCACTGATCCTGTATTATATATCATATCTGCACCTCTATTATATATCACTGATCCTGTATTATATATCATATCTGCACCTCTATTATATATCACTGGTCCTGTATTATATATCACTGATCCTGTATTATATCACTGATCCTGTATTGTACATCATATCTGCACCTCTATTATATATCACTGATCCTGTATTATATATCACTGATCCTGTATTATATCACTGATCCTATATTATACATCATATCTGCACCTCTACTGATCCCATATCCTATATCCTGATCCCGTATCCTATATCCTGATCCCATATCCTGATCCCGTATCCTATATCCTGATCCCATATCCTGATCCCGTATCCTATATACTGATCCTATATCCTGATCCCGTATCCTATATCCTGATTCCTTATCCTATATACTGATCCTGTATCCTGATACCGTATCCTATATACTGATACCGTATCCTATATACTGATCCCGTATCCTATATCCTGATCCCGTATCCTATATCCTGATCCCGTATCCTATATCCTGATCCCGTATCCTATATCCTGATCCCGTATCCTATATCCTGATCCCGTATCCTATATCCTGATCCCGTATCCTTTATCCTGATCCTGTATCCTATATCCTGATCCCATATCCTATATCCTGATCCTGTATTATATATCACTGATCCTGTATTATATCACTGATCCTGTATTATATATCATATCTGCACCTCTATTATATATCACTGATCTTGTATTATATATCACTGATCCTGTATTATATATCACTGATCCTGTATTATATATCATATCAGCACCTCTATTATATATCACTGATCCTGTATTATATATCATATCTGCACCTCTATTATATATAACTGATCCTGTATTATATATCACTGATCCTGTATTATATCACTGATCTTGTATTATATATCATATCTGCACCTCTATTATATATCACTGATCCTGTATTATATATCACTGATCCTGTATTATATCACTGATCCTCTATTATATATCACTGATCCTATATTATACATCATATCTGCACCTCTACTGATCCCATATCCTATATCCTGATCCCGTATCCTATATCCTGATCCCGTATCCTATATACTGATCCCATATACTGATCCTGTATCCTATATCCTGATCCCGTATCCTATATCCTGATTCCTTATCCTATATACTGATCCCATATCCTGATCCCATATCCTGTATCCTGATCCCTTATCCTATATACTGATCCCGTATCCTATATCCTGATCCCGTATCCTATATCCTGATCCCGTATCCTATATCCTGATCCCGTATCCTATATCCTGATCCCGTATCCTATATCCTGATCCTGTATCCTATATCCTGAACCCGTATCCTATATCCTGATCCTGTATCCTGATCCTGTATTATATATAACTGATCCTGTATTATATATCACTGATCCTGTATTATATATCACTGATCCTGTATTATATCACTGGTCCTGTATTATATATCACTGATCCTGTATTATATCACTGATCCTGTATTATATATCATATCTGCACCTCTATTATATATCACTGATATTGTATTATATATCACTGATCCTGTATTATATATCACTGATCCTGTATTATATATCATATCTGCACCTCTATTATATATAACTGATCCTGTATTATATATCACTGATCCTGTATTATATATCACATCTGCACCTCTATTATATATAACTGATCCTGTATTATATATCACTGATCTTGTATTATATATCACTGATCCTGTATTATATATCACTGATCCTGTATTATATATATCATATCTGCACCTCTATTATATATCACTGATCCTGTATTATATATCACTGATCCTGTATTATATATCATATCTGCACCTCTATTATATATAACTGATCCTGTATTTTATATCACTGATCTTGTATTATATATCATATCTGCACCTCTATTATATATCACTGATCCTGTATAATATCACTGATCCTGTATTATATATCACTGATCCTATATTATACATCATATCTGCACCTCTACTGATCCCGTATCCTATATCCTGATCCCGTATCCTATATCCTGACCCCGTATCCTATATCCTGATCCCGTATCCTATATCCTGATCCCGTATCCTATATCCTGATCCCATATCCTATATCCTGATCCAATATCCTATATACTGATCCCATATACTGATCCTGTATCCTATATCCTGATCCCGTATCCTATATCCTGATTCCTTATCCTATATACTGATCCCATATCCTATATCCTGATCCCATATCCTATATACTGATACCGTATCCTATATCCTGATCCCGTATCCTATATCCTGATCCCGTATCCTATATCCTGATCCCGTATCCTATATCCTGATCCCGTATCCTATATCCTGATCCCATATCCTATATCCCGATCCCGTATCCTATATACTGATCCAATATACTGATCATGTATCCTATATCCTGATCCCGTATCCTATATACTGATCCCGTACACTATGTTCATGTAGAGAAGTTTCTCTCGTATTGCGCAGTTCTTACATCTGATCCCTCCCGGATCTGCGCGCTCAGTACATTCAGGGATCAGGCTGTTCGCTCTGGCAGATGACGCGGCTGCCATCTTGTGCGATCCATCTGGGAGTGCGGGGGGCCCCCTGGTGCTGAGCTCTGCACATTCCTGGAGGGGCACAGATGGCAGCAGATAATTGCGCCCGCGCTGACACCGTGTTTTTCTGCTACGTTCACAGATTTCCTTCTCCATCCGTGTTAACCCCGACCTCACCAGACTCCTCTTCCCTTTTAGATGCCGGGATTCCCAGATCGGAAGAGATTTGGCTCCTTTAAGAGTCTACACTACGACTGAGCGGAAGATATCAGAAGGGGGCGCTCTAAGGACCAATATGGATGTAACCAGCATCTGGTGGAAAACAAAGATTATTACCGGATCGACTCCGGACTCAGAGATGTAAAAATGTATTCTCTATAATGTAATGTTATGGAGGGACTCTGCCTGTACCACTGTCTATAGTAGAGTTTCCCAATCAGGGTGCCTCCAGCTGTTGCAAAACTACAACTCCCAGCATGCCTGGACAGCCATTGGCAAAGGCTGGAGGCACCCTGGTTGGGAAACACTGGTCTATAGTGTAATGTTATGGAGGGACTTTGCCTTTACTACTGTCTATAGAAGAGTTTCCCAACCAGGGTGCCTCCAGCTGTTGCAAAACTACAATAGCATGCCTCGACAGCCATTGGCAAAGGCTGGAGGCACCCTGGTTGGGAAATACCGGTCTATAGTGTAATGTTATGGAGGGACACTGCCTATACCACTGTCTTTAGAAGAGTTTCCCAACCAGGGTGCCTCCAGCTGTTGCAAAACTACAACTCCCAGCCCGGACAGCCAAAGGCTGTCCGGGCATGCTGGCAGTTGTAGTTTTGCAACAGCTGGAGGCACCCTGGTTGGGAAACACTGGTCTATGGTGTAATGTTATGGAGGGACTCTGCCTGTACCGTGTGTATCACCTGTTATATGTAGAAGATGAATCTATATTCTACTTCAGAGCTGCACTCACGATTCTGCTGAAGCTTGTGGACTGATCTACCTACCAGGTTACAGCAGTGGCTGCTGGGAGATGTTGTTCATCTGCTTTACTCTTCATAAATAAACCTGTCATTCTGGGCTGAGTCTTGGTGACTTTGGACCATGTGATCATGCCGGCCCCTGACCGGGGGGGGGGGGGGGTTGGTATTGTGGCGCCTGGCCTGTACATTGGTAACCATCCGTCATGATTGGTCACATGACCTGGGGGCGGGATCATGGTCTGTACAGTATCTTCTGTGCTCCTGACTCCAGGCCCGGACTGATGTCCTGTTAGGTCGCCCACATTGTTAGTCTATGGGCCGACAGCTTCTCTACACAGCAGTGACAGTGGGTATGCAGAGGGGCGGGGGTACACTGCAATATAAAGAATGGAGCAGGGTCTTCAAACCAGGGTGCCTCCAGCTGTTGCAAAACTACAACTCCCAGCATGCCCGGACAGCCGTTGGCTCGAGGCACCCTGGTTTGGAAACACTGGGATGGAGGATGAGGGCAAAGCACTTTTTGTTTAATAGCTGGGATTATAGTTGGCGTATACTCTTTGCTGCCAGAGGGGGCGCCACAACAATGTTATCACCCAGCTCTTTGTGCATTAAAATTAAAAAGGTTTAAAATGATGTGATGAGAGCACCCCCTGCTGGCAGGTCACCACTTCCTAACCACTTCCTATTTCTGCTGGTTGTGGCGCCCCCTGCTGGCAGGTCACCACTTCCTATTTCTGCTGGTTGTGGCGCCCCCTGCTGGCAGGTCACCACTTCCTAACCACTTCCTATTTCTGCTGGTTGTGGCGCCCCCTGCTGGCAGGTCACCACTTCCTAACCACTTCCTATTTCTGCTGGTTGTGGCGCCCCCTCCTGGCAGGTCACCACTTTCTATTTTTGTTGGCTGTGACGCACCCTGCTGGCAGGTCACCACTTTCTATTTTTGTTGGCTGTGACGCACCCTGCTGGCAGGTCACCACTTCCTATTTCTGCTTGCTGTGGCACCCCCTCCTGGCAGGTCACCACTTCCTATTTCTGCTGGTTGTGGCGCCCCCTACTGGCAGGTCGCCACTTCCTATTTCTGACAGCCGTGGTGCCCCCTACTGGCAGGTCACCACATCCTATTTCTGCTGGCTGTGGCGCCCCCTGCTGGCAGGTCACCACTTCCTATTTCTGCTGGTTGTGGCGCCCCCTGCTGGCAGGTCACCACTTCCTATTTTTGTTGGCTGTGGCGCCCCCTGCTGGCAGGTCACCACTTCCTATTTCTACTGGCTGTGGCGCCCCCTGCTGGCAGGTCACCACTTCCTATTTTTGTTGGCTGTGGCGCCCCCTACTGGCAGGTCACCACTTCCTATTTTTGTTGGCTGTGGCGCCCCCTGCTGGCAGGTTACCACTTTCTATTTTTGTTGGCTGTGTCGCCCCCTGCTGGCAGGTCACCACTTCCTATTTCTGACAGCCATGGCGCCCCCTACTGGCAGGTCACCACTTCCTATTTCTGCTGGCTGTGGCGCCCCCTACTGGCAGGTCACCACTTCCTGTTCCTGCTTGGCTGTGGTGCCCCCTGCTGGCAGGTCACCACTTCCTAATTCTGTTGGCTGTGGCGCCCCCTGCTGGCAGGTCACCACTTCCTATTTCTGCTGGCTGTGGCGCCCCCTGCTGGCAGGTCACCACTTCCTATTTTTGTTGGTTGTGGCGCCCCCTGCTGGCAGGTCACCACTTCCTATTTTTGTTGGCTGTGGCGCCCCCTGCTGGCAGGTCACCACTTCCTATTTTTGTTGGCTGTGGCGCCCCCTGCTGGCAGGTCACCACTTCCTAATTCTGTTGGCTGTGCCGCCCCCTGCTGGCAGGTCACCACTTCCTATTTCTGCTGGCTGTGGCGCCCCCTGCTGGCAGGTCACCACTTCCTATTTTTGTTGGTTGTGGCGCCCCCTGCTGGCAGGTCACCACTTCCTATTTCTGCTGGTTGTGGCGCCCCCTGCTGGCAGGTCACCACTTCCTATTTTTGTTGGCTGTGGCGCCCCCTGCTGGCAGGTCACCACTTCCTATTTTTGTTGGCTGTGGCGCCCCCTGCTGGCAGGTCACCACTTCCTATTTTTGTTGGCTGTGGCGCCCCCTGCTGGCAGGTCACCACTTCCTAATTCTGTTGGCTGTGCCGCCCCCTGCTGGCAGGTCACCACTTCCTATTTCTGCTGGCTGTGGCGCCCCCTGCTGGCAGGTCACCAGTTCCTATTTTTGTTGGCTGTGGCGCCCCCTGCTGGCAGGTCACCACTTCCTATTTCTGCTGGCTGTGGCGCCCCCTGCTGGCAGGTCACCACTTCCTATTTCTGCTGGCTGTGGCGCCCCCTGCTGGCAGGTCACCACTTCCTATTTCTGCTGGCTGTGGCGCCCCCTCCTGGACCCTCTGCTCTTGGTACTGATGCCCATTGATCACTATGTCAGTCCGTGTGCCCATTCCCCATCGCTTTTGTACATTGCTTGATGCCCCCACAGTGTGACTGCAGCGCCCCCATGTGTGTGAAGGTGACCTTCAGTCTTTACAGCAGCCGCCTGGCCCTAGCCCCAGCTTCCTGTTCTCTATATGTGACTGTTTTTCAGGTTTAGAGCAGTGACTGAAGGGTTAATCCAGTGAATTCCTTTTCCAGCAGACAGGGGGCTCCACTGTACCAGATGATCAGACATTCCTGGACACGTACAGAGACAGCAGTGTCCGGCAGAATTATACAGAATAAAGAAACCTAAAACACAGTGATCGGGGCCACCGGGACAACTCTGCTGCATCGTCCATGCTCAACCGGCTTGTTCCATCCATGAGGGCTCAATCACGCCTCCTGGTGGTCACAGCGGGGAGTACAACATCCGAATCCAATAGAACATAAACCAAAAGAGAAAGCTGTCACCTTGTAAATACTGTTAATTTACTGGGTACTAAGGGGAAGCATTATCCTCCAGTCACCTCCAGAGCGGCGCTCACTATTCTGCTGTTATATCCTGTCTTATCCTCCAGAGCTGCACTCACTATTCTGCTGTTACATCATGTCTTTTCCTCCAGTGCTGCACTCACTATTCTGCTGTTATACCATGTCTTATTCTTCAGAGCTGCGCTCACTATTCTGCTGTTACATCATGTCTTATCCTCTATAGCTGCACTCACTATTCTGCTGTTACATCATGTCTTATCCTCCAGAGCTGCACTCGCTATTCTGCTGTTACATCAGGTCTTATCCTCCAGAGCTGGACTCACTATTCTGCTGTTACATCATGTCTTATGCTCCAAAGCTGCACTCCCTATTCTGCTGTTACATCAGGTCTTGTCCTCCAGAGCTGCACTCACTATTCTGCTCATACATCATGTCTTATTCTTCAGAGCTGCACTCACTATTCTGCTCATACATCATGTCTTATTCTTCAGAGCTGCACTCACTATTCTGCTGTTACATCATGTCTTATTCATCAGAGCTGCGCTCACTATTCTGCTGTTACATCATGTCTTATCCTCCAGAGCTGCACTCGCTATTCTGCTGTTACATCAGGTCTTGTCCTCCAGAGCTGCACTCACTATTCTGCTCATACATCATGTCTTATCCTCCAGAGCTGCACTCACTATTCTGCTGTTACATCATGTCTTATCCTCCAGAGCTGCACTCACTATTCTGCTCATACATCATGTCTTATTCTTCAGAGCTGCACTCACTATTCTCCTTTTACATAATTTCTTATCCTCTAGTCACATTCAGAGCTGCACTCACTATTCTGCTGTTACATGTCTAATCCTCCAGTCACCTCCAGAGCTGCACTCACTATTCTGCTGTTACAACTCATCTTGCAGATATTGCCCTGTATTTGTCAGTGCACACAGCAGAATCCCATGTGCAGCTTTGAATGTGACCTGAGCATTACATCTACCAGAACTGAAGCTTGGTGTATGATTTGAGAGTGTGTGTGTATATATATATATATATAATGCGAGTGTGGTGATGATCCTCGGCCCTGGAGAGTGTTCACACAGGAGACCCCGGAGATTGTTGATACTCGGCCCTGGAGAGTGTTCACACAGGAGACCCCGGAGATCTTGATCCTCGGCCCTGGAGAGTGTTCACACAGGAGACCCTGGAGATGTTGATCCTCAGCCCTGGAGAGTGTTCACACAGGAGACCCCGGAGATGTTGATCCTCGGCCCTGGAGAGTGTCCACACAGGAGACCCCGGAGATGTTGATCCTCGGCCCTGGAGAGTGTCCACACAGGAGACCCCAGAGATGTTGATCCTTGGCCCTGGAGAGCGTTCACACAGGAGACCCCGGAGATGTTGATCCTCAGCCCTGGAGAGTGTTCACACAGGAGACCCCGGAGATGTTGATCCTCAGCCCTGGAGAGTGTTCACACAGGAGACCCCAGAGATGTTGATCCTCAGCCCTGGAGAGTGTTCACACAGGAGACCCCGGAGATGCTGATCCTCGGCCCTGGAGAGTGTTCACACAGGAGACCCCGGAGATGTTGATCCTCAGCCCTGGAGAGTGTTCACACAGGAGACCCCGGAGATGTTGATCCTCAGCCCTGGAGAGTGTTCACACAGGAGACCCCGGAGATGTTGATCCTCGGCCCTGGAGAGTGTTCACACAGGAGACCCCGGAGATGTTGATCCTCGGCCCTGGAGAGTATTCACACAGGAGACCCCGGAGATGTTGATCCTCAGCCCTGGAGAGTGTTCACACAGGAGACCCCGGAAATGTTGATCCTCAGCCCTGGAGAGTGTTCACACAGGAGACCCTGGAGATGTTGATCCTCGGCCCTGGAGAGTGTTCACACAGGAGACCCCGGAGATGTTGATCCTGGAGAGTGTTCACACAGGAGACACCGGAGATGTTGATCCTCGGCCCTGGAGAGTGTTCACACAGGAGACCCCGGAGATGTTGATCCTCGGCCCTGGAGAGTGTTCACACAGGAGACCCCGGAGATGTTGATCCTGGAGAGTGTTCACACAGGAGACCCCGGAGATGTTGATCCTCAGCCCTGGAGAGTGTTCACACAGGAGACCCCCAAAGATGTTGATCCTCGGCCCTGGAGAGTGTTCACACAGGAGACCCTGAAGATGTTGATCCTGGAGAGTGTTCACACAGGAGACCCCGGAGATGTTGATCCTCAGCCCTGGAGAGTGTTCACACAGGAGACCCCGGAGATGTTGATCTTCAGCCCTGGAGAGTGTTCACACAGGAGACCCCGGAGATGCTGATCCTCGGCCCTGGAGAGTGTTCACACAGGAGACCCCGGAGATGCTGATCCTCGGCCCTGGAGAGTGTTCACACAGGAGACCCCAGAGATGTTGATCCTCGGCCCTGGAGAGTGTTCACACAGGAAACCCTGGAGATGTTGATCCTCAGCCCTGGAGAGTGTTCACACAGGAAACCCTGGAGATGTTGATCCTCGGCCCTGGAGAGTGTTCACACAGGAGACCCCAGAGATGTTGATCCTCGGCCCTGGAGAGTGTTCACACAGGAGACCCCGGAGATGTTGATCCTCAGCCCTGGAGAGTGTTCACACAGGAAACCCTGGAGATGTTGATCCTCGCCCCTGGAGAGTGTTCACACAGGAGACCCCAGAGATGTTGATCCTCGGCCCTGGAGAGTGTTCACACAGGAGACCCCGGAGATGCTGATCCTCGGCCCTGGAGAGTGTTCACACAGGAGACCCCAGAGATATTGATCTTCGGCCCTGGAGAGTGTTCACACAGGAGACCCCGGAGATGTTGATCCTCAGCCCTGGAGAGTGTTCACACAGGAAACCCTGGAGATGTTGATCCTCGGCCCTGGAGAGTGTTCACACAGGAGACCCCGGAGATGCTGATCCTCGGCCCTGGAGAGTGTTCACACAGGAGACCCCCGGAGATGTTGATCCTCGGCCCAGGAGAGTGTTCACACAGGAGACCCTGGAGATGTTGATCCTCGGCCCTGGAGAGTGTTCACACAGGAGACCCCGGAGATGTTGATCCTCGGCCCTGGAGAGTGTTCACACAGGAGACCCGGGAGATGTTGATCCTCGGCCCTGGAGAGTGTTCACACAGGAGACCCCGGAGATGTTGATCCTCGGCCCTGGAGAGTGTTCACACAGGAGACCCCAGAGATGTTAATCCTCGGCCCTGGAGAGTGGTCACACAGGAGACCCCAGAGATGTTGTTCCTCGGCCCTGGAGAGTGTTCACACAGGAGACCCCGGAGATGTTGATCCTCGGCCCTGGAGAGTGTTCACACAGGAGACCCCAGAGATGTTGATCCTCGGCCCTGGAGAGTGTTCACACAGGAGACCCCCAAAGATGTTGATCCTCGGCCCTGGAGAGTGTTCACACAGGAGACCCTGAAGATGTTGATCCTGGAGAGTGTTCACACAGGAGACCCCGGAGATGTTGATCCTCGGCCCTGGAGAGTGTTCACACAGGAGACCCCGGAGATGTTGATCCTCGGCCCTGGAGAGTGTTCACACAGGAGACCCCGGAGATGTTGATCCTCGGCCTTGGAGAGTGTTCACACAGGAGACCCCGGAGATTGTTGATACTCGGCCCTGGAGAGTGTTCACACAGGAGATCCCAGAGATGTTGATCCTCGGCCCTGGAGAGTGTTCACACAGGAGACCCCGGAGATCTTGATCCTCAGCCCTGGAGAGTGTTCACACAGGAGACCCCGGAGATGTTGATCCTCGGCCCTGGAGAGTGTTCACACAGGAGATCCCAGAGATGTTGATCCTCGGCCCTGGAGAGTGTTCACACAGGAGACCCCGGAGATCTTGATCCTCGGCCCTGGAGAGTGTTCACACAGGAGACCCCGGAGATGTTGATCCTCAGCCCTGGAGAGTGTTCACACAGGAGACCCCGGAGATGTTGATCCTCGGCCCTGGAGAGTGTCCACACAGGAGACCCCAGAGATGTTGATCCTCGGCCCTAGAGAGTGTTCACACAGGAGACCACGGTGATGTTGATCCTCGGCCCTGGAGAGCGTTCACACAGGAGACCCCGGAGATGTTGATCCTCAGCCCTGGAGAGTGTTCACACAGGAGACCCCGGAGATGTTGATCCTCGGCCCTGGAGAGTGTTCACACAGGAGACCCCGGAGATGTTGATCCTCGGCCTTGGAGAGTGTTCACACAGGAGACCCCGGAGATTGTTGATACTCGGCCCTGGAGAGTGTTCACACAGGAGATCCCAGAGATGTTGATCCTCGGCCCTGGAGAGTGTTCACACACGAGACCCCGGAGATCTTGATCCTCAGCCCTGGAGAGTGTTCACACAGTAGACCCCGGAGATGTTGATCCTCGGCCCTGGAGAGTGTTCACACAGGAGATCCCAGAGATGTTGATCCTCGGCCCTGGAGAGTGTTCACACAGGAGACCCCGGAGATCTTGATCCTCGGCCCTGGAGAGTGTTCACACAGGAGACCCCGGAGATGTTGATCCTCAGCCCTGGAGAGTGTTCACACAGGAGACCCCGGAGATGTTGATCCTCGGCCCTGGAGAGTGTCCACACAGGAGACCCCAGAGATGTTGATCCTCGGCCCTAGAGAGTGTTCACACAGGAGACCACGGTGATGTTGATCCTCGGCCCTGGAGAGCGTTCACACAGGAGACCCCGGAGATGTTGATCCTCAGCCCTGGAGAGTGTTCACACAGGAGACCCCGGAGATGTTGATCCTCAGCCCTGGAGAGTGTTCACACAGGAGACCCCAGAGATGTTGATCCTCAGCCCTGGAGAGTGTTCACACAGGAGACCCCGGAGATGCTGATCCTCGGCCCTGGAGAGTGTTCACACAGGAGACCCCGGAGATGTTGATCCTCAGCCCTGGAGAGTGTTCACACAGGAGACCCCGGAGATGTTGATCATCGGCCCTGGAGAGTGTTCACACAGGAGACCCCGGAGATGTTGATCCTCAGCCCTGGAGAGTGTTCACACAGGAGACCCCGGAAATGTTGATCCTCAGCCCTGGAGAGTGTTCACACAGGAGACCCTGGAGATGTTGATCCTCGGCCCTGGAGAGTGTTCACACAGGAGACCCCGGAGATGTTGATCCTGGAGAGTGTTCACACAGGAGACACCGGAGATGTTGATCCTCGGCCCTGGAGAGTGTTCACACAGGAGACCCCGGAGATGTTGATCCTCGGCCCTGGAGAGTGTTCACACAGGAGACCCCGGAGATGTTGATCCTGGAGAGTGTTCACACAGGAGACTCCGGAGATGTTGATCCTCAGCCCTGGAGAGTGTTCACACAGGAGACCCCCAAAGATGTTGATCCTCGGCCCTGGAGAGTGTTCACACAGGAGACCCTGAAGATGTTGATCCTGGAGAGTGTTCACACAGGAGACCCCGGAGATGTTGATCCTCAGCCCTGGAGAGTGTTCACACAGGAGACCCCGGAGATGTTGATCTTCAGCCCTGGAGAGTGTTCACACAGGAGACCCCGGAGATGCTGATCCTCGGCCCTGGAGAGTGTTCACACAGGAGACCCCGGAGATGCTGATCCTCGGCCCTGGAGAGTGTTCACACAGGAGACCCCAGAGATGTTGATCCTCGGCCCTGGAGAGTGTTCACACAGGAAACCCTGGAGATGTTGATCCTCAGCCCTGGAGAGTGTTCACACAGGAAACCCTGGAGATGTTGATCCTCGGCCCTGGAGAGTGTTCACACAGGAGACCCCAGAGATGTTGATCCTCGGCCCTGGAGAGTGTTCACACAGGAGACCCCGGAGATGTTGATCCTCAGCCCTGGAGAGTGTTCACACAGGAGACCCCGGAGATGTTGATCCTCAGCCCTGGAGAGTGTTCACACAGGAGACCCCGGAGATGTTGATCATCGGCCCTGAAGAGTGTTCACACAGGAGACCCCGGAGATGTTGATCCTCAGCCCTGGAGAGTGTTCACACAGGAGACCCCGGAAATGTTGATCCTCAGCCCTGGAGAGTGTTCACACAGGAGACCCTGGAGATGTTGATCCTCGGCCCTGGAGAGTGTTCACACAGGAGACCCCGGAGATGTTGATCCTGGAGAGTGTTCACACAGGAGACACCGGAGATGTTGATCCTCGGCCCTGGAGAGTGTTCACACAGGAGACCCCGGAGATGTTGATCCTCGGCCCTGGAGAGTGTTCACACAGGAGACCCCGGAGATGTTGATCCTGGAGAGTGTTCACACAGGAGACCCCGGAGATGTTGATCGTCAGCCCTGGAGAGTGTTCACACAGGAGACCCCCAAAGATGTTGATCCTCGGCCCTGGAGAGTGTTCACACAGGAGACCCTGAAGATGTTGATCCTGGAGAATGTTCACACAGGAGACCCCGGAGATGTTGATCCTCAGCCCTGGAGAGTGTTCACACAGGAGACCCCGGAGATGTTGATCTTCAGCCCTGGAGAGTGTTCACACAGGAGACCCCGGAGATGCTGATCCTCGGCCCTGGAGAGTGTTCACACAGGAGACCCCGGAGATGCTGATCCTCGGCCCTGGAGAGTGTTCACACAGGAGACCCCAGAGATGTTGATCCTCGGCCCTGGAGAGTGTTCACACAGGAAACCCTGGAGATGTTGATCCTCAGCCCTGGAGAGTGTTCACACAGGAAACCCTGGAGATATTGATCCTCGGCCCTGGAGAGTGTTCACACAGGAGACCCCAGAGATGTTGATCCTCGGCCCTGGAGAGTGTTCACACAGGAGACCCCGGAGATGTTGATCCTCAGCCCTGGAGAGTGTTCACACAGGAAACCCTGGAGATGTTGATCCTCGGCCCTGGAGAGTGTTCACACAGGAGACCCCAGAGATGTTGATCCTCGGCCCTGGAGAGTGTTCACACAGGAGACCCCGGAGATGCTGATCCTCGGCCCTGGAGAGTGTTCACACAGGAGACCCCGGAGATGCTGATCCTCGGCCCTGGAGAGTGTTCACACAGGAGACCCCAGAGATGTTGATCCTCGGCCCTGGAGAGTGTTCACACAGGAGACCCCGGAGATGTTGATCCTCAGCCCTGGAGAGTGTTCACACAGGAAACCCTGGAGATGTTGATCCTCGGCCCTGGAGAGTGTTCACACAGGAGACCCCGGAGATGCTGATCCTCGGCCCTGGAGAGTGTTCACACAGGAGACCCCCGGAGATGTTGATCCTCGGCCCAGGAGAGTGTTCACACAGGAGACCCCGGAGATGTTGATCCTCGGCCCTGGAGAGTGTTCACACAGGAGACCCCGGAGATGTTGATCCTCGGCCCTGGAGAGTGTTCACACAGGAGACCCCGGAGATGTTGATCCTCGGCCCTGGAGAGTGTTCACACAGGAGACCCCAGAAATGTTAATCCTCGGCCCTGGAGAGTGGTCACACAGGAGACCCCAGAGATGTTGTTCCTCGGCCCTGGAGAGTGTTCACACAGGAGACCCCGGAGATGTTGATCCTCAGCCCTGGAGAGTGTTCACACAGGAGACCCCAGAGATGTTGATCCTCGGCCCTGGAGAGTGTTCACACAGGAGACCCCCAAAGATGTTGATCCTCGGCCCTGGAGAGTGTTCACACAGGAGACCCTGAAGATGTTGATCCTGGAGAGTGTTCACACAGGAGACCCCGGAGATGTTGATCCTCGGCCCTGGAGAGTGTTCACACAGGAGACCCCGGAGATGTTGATCCTCAGCCCTGGAGAGTGTTCACACAGGAGACCCTGGAGATGTTCATCTTCAGCCCTGGAGAGTGTTCACACAGGAGACCCCGGAGATGCTGATCCTCGGCCCTGGAGAGTGTTCACACAGGAGACCCCGGAGATGTTGATCCTCAGCCCTGGAGAGTGTTCACACAGGAGACCCTGGAGATGTTGATCCTCGGCCCTGGAGAGTGTTCACACAGGAGACCCTGGAGATGTTGATCCTCGGCCCTGGAGAGTGTTCACACAGGAGACCCTGGAGATGTTGATCCTCGGCCCTGGAGAGTGTTCACACAGGAGACCCCAGAGATGTTGATCCTCGGCCCTGGAGAGTGTTCACACAGGAGACCCCGGAGATGTTGATCCTCGGCCCTGGAGAGTGTTCACACAGGAGATCCCAGAGATGTTGATCCTCGGCCCTGGAGAGTGTTCACACAGGAGACCCCGGAGATCTTGATCCTCGGCCCTGGAGAGTGTTCACACAGGAAACCCTGGAGATGTTGATCCTCGGCCCTGGAGAGTGTTCACACAGGAAACCCTGGAGATGTTGATCCTCGGCCCTGGAGAGTGTTCACACAGGAGACCCCGGAGATGTTGATCCTCGGCCCTGGAGAGTGTTCACACAGGAGACCCCGGAGATGTTGATCCTCAGCCCTGGAGAGTGTTCACACAGGAAACCCTGGAGATGTTGATCCTCGGCCCTGGAGAGTGTTCACACAGGAGACCCCAGAGATGTTGATCCTCGGCCCTGGAGAGTGTTCACACAGGAGACCCCGGAGATGCTGATCCTCGGCCCTGGAGAGTGTTCACACAGGAGACCCCGGAGATGTTGATCCTCGGCCCTGGAGAGTGTTCACACAGGAGACCCCGGAGATGTTGATCCTCAGCCCTGGAGAGTGTTCACACAGGAAACCCTGGAGATGTTGATCCTCGGCCCTGGAGAGTGTTCACACAGGAGACCCCGGAGATGCTGATCCTCGGCCCTGGAGAGTGTTCACACAGGAGACCCCAGAGATGTTGATCCTCGGCCCAGGAGAGTGTTCACACAGGAGACCCCGGAGATGTTGATCCTCGGCCCAGGAGAGTGTTCACACAGGAGACCCCGGAGATGTTGATCCTCGGCCCTGGAGAGTGTTCACACAGGAGACCCCGGAGATGTTGATCCTCGGCCTTGGAGAGTGTTCACACAGGAGACCCCAGAGATGTTAATCCTCGGCCCTGGAGAGTGGTCACACAGGAGACCCCAGAGATGTTGTTCCTCGGCCCTGGAGAGTGTTCACACAGGAGACCCCGGAGATGTTGATTCTCGGCCCTGGAGAGTGTTCACACAGGAGACCCCAGAGATGTTGATCCTCGGCCCTGGAGAGTGTTCACACAGGAGACCCCCAAAGATGTTGATCCTCGGCCCTGGAGAGTGTTCACACAGGAGACCCTGAAGATGTTGATCCTGGAGAGTGTTCACACAGGAGACCCCGGAGATGTTGATCCTCGGCCCTGGAGAGTGTTCACACAGGAGACCCCGGAGATGTTGATCCTCAGCCCTGGAGAGTGTTCACACAGGAGACCCTGGAGATGTTGATCTTCAGCCCTGGAGAGTGTTCACACAGGAGACCCCGGAGATGCTGATCCTCGGCCCTGGAGAGTGTTCACACAGGAGACCCCGGAGATGTTGATCCTCAGCCCTGGAGAGTGTTCACACAGGAGACCCTGGAGATGTTGATCCTCGGCCCTGGAGAGTGTTCACACAGGAGACCCTGGAGATGTTGATCCTCGGCCCTGGAGAGTGTTCACACAGGAGACCCCGGAGATGTTGATCCTCGGCCCTGGAGAGTGTTCACACAGGAGACCCCGGAGATTGTTGATACTCGGCCCTGGAGAGTGTTCACACAGGAGATCCCAGAGATGTTGATCCTCGGCCCTGGAGAGTGTTCACACAGGAGACCCCGGAGATCTTGATCCTCAGCCCTGGAGAGTGTTCACACAGGAGACCCCGGAGATGTTGATCCTCGGCCCTGGAGAGTGTTCACACAGGAGATCCCAGAGATGTTGATCCTCGGCCCTGGAGAGTGTTCACACAGGAGACCCCGGAGATCTTGATCCTCGGCCCTGGAGAGTGTTCACACAGGAGACCCCGGAGATGTTGATCCTCAGCCCTGGAGAGTGTTCACACAGGAGACCCCGGAGATGTTGATCCTCGGCCCTGGAGAGTGTCCACACAGGAGACCCCAGAGATGTTGATCCTCGGCCCTAGAGAGTGTTCACATAGGAGACCACGGTGATGTTGATCCTCGGCCCTGGAGAGCGTTCACACAGGAGACCCCGGAGATGTTGATCCTCAGCCCTGGAGAGTGTTCACACAGGAGACCCCGGAGATGTTGATCCTCAGCCCTGGAGAGTGTTCACACAGGAGACCCCGGAGATGTTGATCCTCAGCCCTGGAGAGTGTTCACACAGGAGACCCCAGAGATGTTGATCCTCAGCCCTGGAGAGTGTTCACACAGGAGACCCCGGAGATGCTGATCCTCGGCCCTGGAGAGTGTTCACACAGGAGACCCCGGAGATGTTGATCCTCAGCCCTGGAGAGTGTTCACACAGGAGACCCCGGAGATGTTGATCCTCGGCCCTGGAGAGTGTTCACACAGGAGACCCCGGAGATGTTGATCCTCAGCCCTGGAGAGTGTTCACACAGGAGACCCCGGAAATGTTGATCCTCAGCCCTGGAGAGTGTTCACACAGGAGACCCTGGAGATGTTGATCCTCGGCCCTGGAGAGTGTTCACACAGGAGACCCCGGAGATGTTGATCCTGGAGAGTGTTCACACAGGAGACACCGGAGATGTTGATCCTCGGCCCTGGAGAGTGTTCACACAGGAGACCCCGGAGATGTTGATCCTCGTCCCTGGAGAGTGTTCACACAGGAGACCCCGGAGATGTTGATCCTGGAGAGTGTTCACACAGGAGACCCCGGAGATGTTGATCCTCAGCCCTGGAGAGTGTTCACACAGGAGACCCCCAAAGATGTTGATCCTCGGCCCTGGAGAGTGTTCACACAGGAGACCCTGAAGATGTTGATCCTGGAGAGTGTTCACACAGGAGACCCCGGAGATGTTGATCCTCAGCCCTGGAGAGTGTTCACACAGGAGACCCCGGAGATGTTGATCTTCAGCCCTGGAGAGTGTTCACACAGGAGACCCCGGAGATGCTGATCCTCGGCCCTGGAGAGTGTTCACACAGGAGACCCCGGAGATGCTGATCCTCGGCCCTGGAGAGTGTTCACACAGGAGACCCCAGAGATGTTGATCCTCGGCCCTGGAGAGTGTTCACACAGGAAACCCTGGAGATGTTGATCCTCAGCCCTGGAGAGTGTTCACACAGGAAACCCTGGAGATGTTGATCCTCGGCCCTGGAGAGTGTTCACACAGGAGACCCCAGAGATGTTGATCCTCGGCCCTGGAGAGTGTTCACACAGGAGACCCCGGAGATGTTGATCCTCAGCCCTGGAGAGTGTTCACACAGGAAACCCTGGAGATGTTGATCCTCGGCCCTGGAGAGTGTTCACACAGGAGACCCCAGAGATGTTGATCCTCGGCCCTGGAGAGTGTTCACACAGGAGACCCCGGAGATGCTGATCCTCGGCCCTGGAGAGTGTTCACACAGGAGACCCCAGAGATGTTGATCCTCGGCCCTGGAGAGTGTTCACACAGGAGACCCCGGAGATGTTGATCCTCAGCCCTGGAGAGTGTTCACACAGGAAACCCTGGAGATGTTGATCCTCGGCCCTGGAGAGTGTTCACACAGGAGACCCCGGAGATGCTGATCCTCGGCCCTGGAGAGTGTTCACACAGAAGACCCCCGGAGATGTTGATCCTCGGCCCAGGAGAGTGTTCACACAGGAGACCCTGGAGATGTCGATCCTCGGCCCTGGAGAGTGTTCACACAGGAGACCCCGGAGATGTTGATCCTCGGCCCTGGAGAGTGTTCACACAGGAGACCCCGGAGATGTTGATCCTCGGCCCTGGAGAGTGTTCACACAGGAGACCCCGGAGATGTTGATCCTCGGCCCTGGAGAGTGTTCACACAGGAGACCCCAGAGATGTTAATCCTCGGCCCTGGAGAGTGGTCACACAGGAGACCCCAGAGATGTTGTTCCTCGGCCCTCGAGAGTGTTCACACAGGAGACCCCGGAGATGTTGATCCTCGGCCCTGGAGAGTGTTCACACAGGAGACCCCAGAGATGTTGATCCTCGGCCCTGGAGAGTGTTCACACAGGAGACCCCCAAAGATGTTGATCCTCGGCCCTGGAGAGTGTTCACACAGGAGACCCTGAAGATGTTGATCCTGGAGAGTGTTCACACAGGAGACCCCGGAGATGTTGATCCTCGGCCTTGGAGAGTGTTCACACAGGAGACCCCGGAGATGTTGATCCTCAGCCCTGGAGAGTGTTCACACAGGAGACCCTGGAGATGTTGATCTTCAGCCCTGGAGAGTGTTCACACAGGAGACCCCGGAGATGCTGATCCTCGGCCCTGGAGAGTGTTCACACAGGAGACCCCGGAGATGTTGATCCTCGGCCCTGGAGAGTGTTCACACAGGAGACCCTGGAGATGTTGATCCTCGGCCCTGGAGAGTGTTCACACAGGAGACCCTGGAGATGTTGATCCTCGGCCCTGGAGAGTGTTCACACAGGAGACCCCGGAGATGTTGATCCTCAGCCCTGGAGAGTGTTCACACAGGAGACCCCGGAGATGTTGATCTTCAGCCCTGGAGAGTGTTCACACAGGAGACCCCGGAGATGCTGATCCTCGGCCCTGGAGAGCGTTCACACAGGAGACCCCGGAAATGTTGATCCTCAGCCCTGGAGAGTGTTCACACAGGAGACCCCGGAGATGTTGATCTTCAGCCCTGGAGAGTGTTCACACAGGAGACCCCGGAGATGTTGATCCTCAGCCCTGGAGAGTGTTCACACAGGAGACCCTGGAGATGTTGATCCTCGGCCCTGGAGAGTGTTCACACAGGAGACCCCGGAGATGTTGATCCTCGGCCCTGGTCCGTGTTCACACAGGAGACCCCGGAGATGTTGATCCTCGGCCCTGGACCGTGTTCACACAGGAGACCCCGGTGATGTTGATCCTCAGCCCTGGAGAGTGTTCACACAGGAGACCCCGGAGATGTTGATCCTCGGCCCTGGAGAGTGTTCACACAGGAGACCCCGGAGATGTTGATCCTCGGCCCTGGAGAGTGTTCACACAGGAGACACCGGAGATGTTGATCCTCGGCCCTGGAGAGTGTCCACACAGGAGACCCCGGAGATGTTGATCCTCAGCCCTGGAGAGTGTTCACACAGGAGACCCCGGAGATGTTGATCCTGGAGATTGTTCACACATTAGACCCCGGAGATGTTGATCCTCGGCCCTGGAGAGTGTTCACACAGGAGACCCCAGAGATGTTGATCCTCAGCCCTGGAGAGTGTTCACACAGGAGACCCCGGAGATGTTGATCCTGGAGATTGTTCACACAGGAGACCCCGGAGATGTTGATCCTCGGCCCTGGAGAGTGTTCACACAGGAGACACCGGAGATGTTGAGCTCTGCTATGTCAGTGACCGCGCACACACACAGGATTGTGTAACCTATAATCACATCCACATTGAGCCGCTGGTTAAATGTTTGCAGAGAAGAAATCAGCAGCACAGAGAGCGGAGCGCAGACCCGACATGGCAGAGCTCAAGGTAGGGCCTGATGGGTGTGCTGGTACTTGTGGTGCACCGCTTCTATTATAGGTTCCCTTCTCTTTGTGTTTCCATCTCCTGCTGAGGATACAACTGTATTAATCCCATATAATGTGCAGCAGATCCCAGACTGAGACATTGTAACAAACCAGCAGCGGCTGATGTGTGTAAAAGGTTTTCATTCACTGACAGGAAGCGGAGGTACAATGATGAGGTTAATAATTCTTCTTTCATGCACTGATGAATCTCTTTAGTCCGTATTGTCTACGGATGTACAGGATCTCTGCTTGTTGTCAGTGAATAGAGAACCGCTTAGAGTTAATACTTTTCACAGTTCAGGGTATTTAAAATGTACAGGCGCCAATCATGGGTGTCCCCAAAAATGATGGTGACATCTGTCCACAAGATGGCGGTATTATGGGCACTAATAGCACAGATGTATATAATAGATGTGACCTGCAGTCCTATGTAACACCACAGATAAAACAGTGATAACTCTCTGAGTACAGATAATGTATAGATGTGACCTGCAGTCCTATGTAACACCACAGATAACACAGTGATAACTCTGAGTACAGATAATGTATAGATGTGACCTGCAGTCCTATGTAACACCACAGATAACAGTGATAACTCTCTGAGTACAGATAATGTATAGATGTGACCTGCAGTCCTATGTAACACCACAGATAACAGTGATAACTCTCTGAGTACAGATAATGTATAGATGTGACCTGCAGTCCTATGTAACACCACAGATAACACAGTGATATCTCTCTGAGTACAGATAATGTATAGATGTGACCTGCAGTCCTATGTAACACCACAGATAACAGTGATAACTCTCTGAGTACAGATAATGTATAGATGTGACCTGCAGTCCTATGTAACACCACAGATAACACAGTGATAACTCTGAGTACAGATAATGTATAGATGTGACCTGCAGTCCTATGTAACACCACAGATAACAGTGATAACTCTCTGAGTACAGATAATGTATAGATGTGACCTGCAGTCCTATGTAACACCACAGATAACAGTGATAACTCTCTGAGTACAGATAATGTATAGATGTGACCTGCAGTCCTATGTAACACCACAGATAACACAGTGATATCTCTCTGAGTACAGATAATGTATAGATGTGACCTGCAGTCCTATGTAACACCACAGATAACAGTGATAACTCTCTGAGTACAGATAATGTATAGATGTGACCTGCAGTCCTATGTAACACCACAGATAACACAGTGATAACTCTCTGAGTACAGATAATGTATAGATGTGACCTGCAGTCCTATGTAACACCACAGATAACAGTGATAACTCTCTGAGTACAGATAATGTATAGATGTGACCTGCAGTCCTATGTAACACCACAGATAACAGTGATAACTCTCTGAGTACAGATAATGTAGTAGATGTCACCTGCAGTCCTATGTAACACCACAGATAACAGTGATAACTCTCTGAGTACAGATAATGTATAGATGTGACCTGCAGTCCTATGTAACACCACAGATAACAGTGATAACTCTGAGTACAGATAATGTATAGATGTGACCTGCAGTCCTATGTAACACCACAGATAACAGTGATATCTCTCTGAGTACAGATAATGTATAGATGTGACCTGCAGTCCTATGTAACACCACAGATAACAGTGATAACTCTCTGAGTACAGATAATGTATAGATGTGACCTGCAGTCCTATGTAACACCACAGGTAACAGTGATAACTCTCTGAGTACAGATAATGTATAGATGTGACCTGCAGTCCTATGTAACACCACAGATAACACAGTGATAACTCTCTGAGTACAGATAATGTATAGATGTGACCTGCAGTCCTATGTAACACCACAGATAACAGTGATAACTCTCTGAGTACAGATAATATATAGATGTGACCTGCAGTCCTATGTAACACCACAGATAACAGTGATAACTCTCTGAGTACAGATAATGTATAGATGTAACCTGCAGTCCTATGTAACACCACAGATAACAGTGATAACTCTCTGAGTACAGATAATGTATAGATGTGACCTGCAGTCCTATGTAACACCACAGATAACACAGTGATATCTCTCTGAGTACAGATAATGTATAGATGTGACCTGCAGTCCTATGTAACACCACAGGTAACAGTGATAACTCTCTGAGTACAGATAATGTATAGATGTGACCTGCAGTCCTATGTAACACCACAGATAATAGTGATAACTCTCTGAGTACAGATAATGTATAGATGTGACCTGCAGTCCTATGTAACACCACAGATAACACAGTGATAACTCTGAGTACAGATAATGTATAGATGTGACCTGCAGTCCTATGTAACACCACAGATAACAGTGATAACTCTCTGAGTACAGATAATGTATAGATGTGACCTGCAGTCCTATGTAACACCACAGATAACACAGTGATAACTCTCTGAGTACAGATAATGTATAGATGTGACCTGCAGTCCCATGTAACACCACAGATAACACAGTGATAACTCTGAGTACAGATAATGTAGTAGATGTGACCTGCAGTCCTATGTAACACCACAGATAACAGTGATAACTCTCTGAGTACAGATAATGTATAGATGTGACTTGCAGTCCTATGTAACACCACAGATAACAGTGATAACTCTCTGAGTACAGATAATGTATAGATGTGACCTGCAGTCCTATGTAACACCACAGATAACACAGTGATAACTCTCTGAGTACAGATAATGTATAGATGTGGCCTGCAGTCCTATGTAACACCACAGATAACACAGTGATATCTCTCTGAGTACAGATAATATATAGATGTGACCTGCAGTCCTATGTAACACCACAGATAACAGTGATAACTCTCTGAGTACAGATAATGTATAGATGTGACCTGCAGTCCTATGTAACACCACAGATAACAGTGATAACTCTCTGAGTACAGATAATGTATAGATGTGACCTGCAGTCCTATGTAACACCACAGATAACAGTGATAACTCTCTGAGTACAGATAATGTATAGATGTGACCTGCAGTCCTATGTAACACCACAGATAACAGTGATAACTCTGAGTACAGATAATGTATAGATGTGACTTGCAGTCCTATGTAACACCACAGATAACAGTGATAACTCTCTGAGTACAGATAATGTATAGATGTGACCTGCAGTCCTATGTAACACCACAGATAACACAGTGATAACTCTCTGAGTACAGATAATGTATAGATGTGACCTGCAGTCCTATGTAACACCACAGATAACACAGTGATAACTCTCTGAGTACAGATAATGTATAGATGTGGCCTGCAGTCCTATGTAACACCACAGATAACACAGTGATAACTCTCTGAGTACAGATAATGTATAGATGTGACCTGCAGTCCTATGTAACACCACAGATAACAGTGATAACTCTCTGAGTACAGATAATGTATAGATGTGACCTGCAGTCCTATGTAACACCACAGATAACACAGTGATAACTCTCTGAGTACAGATAATGTAGTAGATGTGACCTGCAGTCCTATGTAACACCACAGATAACACAGTGATAACTCTCTGAGTACAGATAATATATAGATGTGACCTGCAGTCCTATGTAACACCACAGATAACACAGTGATAACTCTCTGAGTACAGATAATGTATAGATGTGACCTGCAGTCCTATGTAACACCACAGATAACACAGTGATAACTCTCTGAGTACAGATAATGTATAGATGTGACCTGCAGTCCTATGTAACACCACAGATAACAGTGATAACTCTCTGAGTACAGATAATGTATAGATGTGACCTGCAGTCCTATGTAACACCACAGATAACAGTGATAACTCTCTGAGTACAGATAATGTATAGATGTGACCTGCAGTCCTATGTAACACCACAGATAACACAGTGATAACTCTCTGAGTACAGATAATGTATAGATGTGACCTGCAGTCCTATGTAACACCACAGATAACACAGTGATAACTCTCTGAGTACAGATAATGTATAGATGTGACCTGCAGTCCTATGTAACACCACAGATAACACAGTGATAACTCTCTGAGTACAGATAATGTAGTAGATGTGACCTGCAGTCCTATGTAACACCACAGATAACACAGTGATAACTCTCTGAGTACAGATAATGTAGTAGATGTGACCTGCAGTCCTATGTAACACCACAGATAACACAGTGATAACTCTGTGAGTACAGATAATGTAGTAGATGTGACCTGCAGTCCTATGTAACACCACAGATAACACAGTGATAACTCTGAGTACAGATAATGTATAGATGTGACCTGCAGTCCTATGTAACACCACAGATAACACAGTGATAACTCTGTGAGTACAGATAATGTAGTAGATGTGACCTGCAGTCCTATGTAACACCACAGATAACAGTGATAACTCTCTGAGTACAGATAATGTGTAGATGTGACCTGCAGTCCTATGTAACACCACAGATAACACAGTGATAACTCTCTGAGTACAGATAATGTATAGATGTGACCTGCAGTCCTATGTAACACCACAGATAACAGTGATAACTCTCTGAGTACAGATAATGTATAGATGTGACCTGCAGTCCTATGTAACACCACAGATAACACAGTGATAACTCTCTGAGTACAGATAATGTGTAGATGTGACCTGCAGTCCTATGTAACACCACAGATAACACAGTGATAACTCTCTGAGTACAGATAATGTATAGATGTGACCTGCAGTCCTATGTAACACCACAGATAACACAGTGATAACTCTCTGAGTACAGATAATGTGTAGATGTGACCTGCAGTCCTATGTAACACCACAGATAACACAGTGGCATCCTGATAAATGGGATTATAGAGGGGGTATAATGCTATTTTATAATAGAATATTATTCTAGTTCCATAACATCTGGGGAGCAGCAGAGCTTGTTGTTGCTGTTGGGGTATTCTGGGAGTTGTAGTCCACCGCTGTGCTGTGCCGGTGAGGCCTGTCTCTATCTGTGACCTTTGATGTCTGTCGGCAGAGGGCGGTGGGATGGGGGTGTTCCCAGCTCAGCCAATCACAGCCGGCGCTCCCACATCTGCCCAGATGTTCCGCCACATGGGAGATCAGCCCCAAACTTCAAACATTCCGGAGACTGTGACCCATTAACCCCTCGAGAGCCACAACCACACGACAGGAACTACAGCTGAGCCCTCCCGATATAATAATACCCCATATAACAGTGTCTGATATAATAATACCCCATATAATAGTGTCTGATATAATAATACCCCATATAATAGTGTCTGATATAATAATACCCCATATAATAGTGTCGGATATAATAATATCCCATATAATAGTGTCTGATATAATAATATCCCATATAACAGTGTCTGATATAATAATATCCCATATAATAGTGTCCGATATAATAATACCCCATATAATAATGTCTGATATAATAATACCCCATATAATAGTGTCTGATATAATAATACCCCATATAATAGTGTCTGATATAATAATACCCCATATAATAGTGTCTGATATAATAATACCCCATATAATAGTGTCTGATATAATAATACCCCATATAATAGTGTCTGATATAATAATACCCCATATAATAGTGTCTGATATAATAATACCCCATATAATAGTGTCTGATATAATAATACCCCATATAATAGTGTCTGATATAATAATACCCCATATAATAGTGTCTGATATAATAATACCCCATATAATAATGTCTGATATAATAATACCCCATATAATAGTGTCTGATATAATAATACCCCATATAATAGTGTCTGATATAATACCCCATATAATAGTGTCTGATATAATAATACCCCATATAATAGTGTCTGATATAATAATACCCCATATAATAGTGTCTGATATAATAATACCCCATATAATAGTGTCTGATATAATAATACCCCATATAATAGTGTCTGATATAATAATACCCCATATAATAGTGTCTGATATAATAATACCCCATATAATAGTGTCTGATATAATAATACCCCATATAATAGTGTCTGATATAATAATTCTCCCATATAATAGTGTCTGATATAATAATACCCCATATAATAGTGTCTGATATAATAATACCCCATATAATAGTGTCTGATATAATAATACCCCATATAATAGTGTCTGATATGATAATACCCCATATAATAGTGTCTGATATAATAATACCCCATATAATAGTGTCTGATATAATAATACCCCATATAATAGTGTCTGATATAATAATACCCCATATAATAGTGTCTGATATAATAATACCCCATATAATAGTGTCTGATATAATAATACCCCATATAATAGTGTCTGATATAATAATACCCCATATAATAGTGTCTGATATAATAATACCCCATATAATAGTGTCTGATATAATAATACCCCATATAATAGTGTCTGATATAATAATACCCCATATAATAGTGTCTGATATAATAATACCCCATATAATAGTGTCTGATATAATAATACCCCATATAATAGTGTCTGATATAATAATACCCCATATAATAGTGTCTGATATAATAATACCCCATATAATAGTGTCTGATATAATAATACCCCATATAATAGTGTCTGATATAATAATACCCCATATAATAGTGTCTGATATAATAATACCCCATATAATAGTGTCTGATGTAATAATACCCCATATAATAGTGTCTGATATAATAATACCCCATATAATAGTGTCTGATATAATAATACCCCATATAATAGTGTCTGATATAATAATACCCCATATAATAGTGTCTGATATAATAATACCCCATATAATAGTGTCTGATATAATAATACCCCATATAATAGTGTCTGATATAATAATACCCCATATAATAGTGTCTGATATAATAATACCCCATATAATAGTGTCTGATATAATAATACCCCATATAATAGTGTCTGATATAATAATACCCCATATAATAGTGTCTGATATAATAATACCCCATATAATAGTGTCTGATATAATAATACCCCATATAATAGTGTCTGATATAATAATACCCCATATAATAGTGTCTGATATAATAATACCCCATATAATAGTGTCTGATATAATAATACCCCATATAATAGTGTCTGATATAATAATACCCCATATAATAGTGTCTGATATAATAATACCCCATATAATAGTGTCTGATGTAATAATACCCCATATAATAGTGTCTGATATAATAATACCCCATATAATAGTGTCTGATATAATAATACCCCATATAATAGTGTCTGATATAATAATACCCCATATAATAGTGTCTGATATAATAATACGCCATATAATAGTGTCTGATATAATACCCCATATAATAGTGTCTGATATAATAATACCCCATATAATAGTGTATGATATAATAATACTCCATATAATAGTGTATGATATAATAATAGCCCATATAATAGTGTCTGATATAATAATACGCCATATAATAATGTCTGATATAATGATACGCCATATAATAGTGTCTGATATAATAATACCCCATATAATAGTGTATGATATAATAATACCCCATATAATAGTGTCTGATATAATAATACCCCATATAATAGTGTCTGATATAATAATACCCCATATAATAGTGTCTGATATAATAATACCCCATATAATAGTGTCTGATATAATAATACCCCATATAATAGTGTCTGATATAATAATACCCCATATAATAGTGTCTGATATAATAATACCCCATATAATAGTGTCTGATATAATAATACCCCATATAATAGTGTCTGATATAATAATACCCCATATAATAGTGTCTGATATAATAATACCCCATATAATAGTGTCTGATATAATAATACCCCATATAATAGTGTATGATATAATAATACCCCATATAATAGTGTATGATATAGTAATACCCCATATAATAGTGTATGATATAGTAATACCCCATATAATAGTGTCTGATATAATAATACCCCATATAATAGTGTCTGATATAATAATACCCCATATAATAGTGTCTGATATAATAATACCCCATATGTTACGCCGAGCGCTCCGGGTCCCCGCTCCTCCCCGGAGCGCTCGCTACACTCTCCTCACTGCAGCGCTCCGGTCAGATCCACTGACCCGGGGCGCTGCGATACTGCCTCCAGCCGGGATGCGATTCGCGATGCGGGTAGCGCCCGCTCGCGATGCGCACCCCGGCTCCCGTACCTGACTCGCTCTCCGTCGGTCCTGTCCCGGCGCGCGCGGCCCCGCTCCTTAGGGCGCGCGCGCGCCGGGTCTTTGCGATTTAAAGGGCCACTGCGCCGCTGATTGGCGCAGTGGTTCCAATTAGTCTGATCACCTGTGCACTTCCCTATATCACCTCACTTCCCTTGCACTTCCTTGCCGGATCTTGTTGCCATCGTGCCAGTGAAAGCGTTTCCTTGTGTGTTCCTAGCCTGTGTTCCAGACCTCCTGCCGTTGCCCCTGACTACGATCCTTGCTGCCTGCCCCGACCTTCTGCTACGTCCGACCTTGCTTCTGCCTACTCCCTTGTACCGCGCCTATCTTCAGCAGTCAGAGAGGTTGAGCCGTTGCTAGTGGATACGACCTGGTCACTACCGCCGCAGCAAGACCATCCCGCTTTGCGGCGGGCTCTGGTGAAAACCAGTAGTGACTTAGAACCGATCCACTAGCACGGTCCACGCCAATCCCTCTCTGGCACAGAGGATCCACTACCTGCCAGCCGGCATCGTGACAGTAGATCCGGCCATGGATCCCGCTGAAGTTCCTCTGCCAGTTGTCGCTGACCTCACCACAGTGGTCGCCCAGCAGTCACAACAGATAGCGCAACAAGGCCAACAGCTGTCTCAACTGACCGTTATGCTACAGCAGTTACTACCACAGCTTCAGCAATCATCTCCTCCGCCAGCTCCTGCACCTCCTCCGCAGCGAGTGGCCGCTACTGGTCTACGCCTATCCTTGCCGGATAAATTTGATGGGGACTCTAAGTTTTGCCGTGGCTTTCTTTCCCAATGTTCCCTGCACCTGGAGATGATGTAGGACCAGTTTCCCACTGAAAGGTCTAAGGTGGCTTTCGTAGTCAGCCTTCTGTCTGGAAAAGCTCTGTCATGGGCCACACCGCTCTGGGACCGCAATGACCCCGTCACTGCCTCTGTACACTCCTTCTTCTCGGAAATCCGAAGTGTCTTTGAGGAACCTGCCCGAGCCTCTTCTGCTGAGACTGCCCTGTTGAACCTGGTCCAGGGTAATTCTTCCGTTGGCGAGTATGCCGTACAATTCCGTACTCTTGCTTCAGAATTATCCTGGAATAATGAGGCCCTCTGCGCGACCTTTAAAAAAGGCCTATCCAGCAACATTAAAGATGTTCTGGCCGCACGAGAAATCCCTGCTAATCTACATGAACTCATTCATCTAGCCACTCGCATTGACATGCGTTTTTCCGAAAGGCGTCAGGAGCTCCGCCAAGATATGGACTCTGTTCGCACGAGGCGTTTCTTCTCCTCGGCTCCTCTCTCCTCTGGTCCCCTGCAATCCGTTCCTGTGCCTCCCGCCGTGGAGGCTATGCAGGTCGACCGGTCTCGCCTGACACCTCAAGAGAGGACACGACGCCGCATGGAGAATCTCTGCCTGTACTGTGCTAGTACCGAACACTTCCTGAGGGATTGTCCTATCCGTCCTCCCCGCCTGGAAAGACGTACGCTGACTCCGCACAAAGGTGAGACAGTCCTTGATGTCTACTCTGCTTCTCCACGTCTTACTGTGCCTGTGCGGATGTCTGCCTCTGCCTTATCCTTCTCTACTATGGCCTTCTTGGATTCCGGATCTGCAGGAAATTTTATTTTGGCCTCTCTCATCAACAGGTTCAACATCCCAGTGACCAGTCTCGCCAGACCCCTTTACATCAATTGTGTAAACAATGAAAGATTGGACTGTACCATACGTTTCCGCACGGAGCCCCTTCTAATGTGCATCGGATCTCATCACGAGAGGATTGAACTTTTGGTCCTCCCCAATTGCACCTCGGAAATTCTCCTTGGACTTCCCTGGCTTCAACTTCATTCCCCAACCCTGGATTGGTCCACTGGGGAGATCAAGAGTTGGGGGCCCTCTTGTTCCAAGGACTGTCTAAAACCGGTTCCCAGTAACCCTTGCCGTGACTCTGTGGTTCCTCCAGTAACCGGTCTCCCTAAGGCCTATATGGACTTTGCGGATGTTTTTTGCAAAAAACAAGCTGAGACTCTACCTCCTCACAGGCCTTATGATTGTCCTATCGACCTCCTCCCGGGCACTACTCCACCCCGGGGCAGAATTTACCCTCTGTCCGCCCCAGAGACTCTTGCCATGTCTGAATACGTCCAGGAAAATTTAAAAAAGGGCTTTATCCGTAAATCCTCCTCTCCTGCCGGAGCCGGATTTTTCTTTGTGTCCAAAAAAGATGGCTCCCTACGTCCTTGCATTGACTACCGCGGTCTTAATAAAATCACGGTTAAGAACCGCTACCCCCTACCCCTCATCTCTGAACTCTTTGATCGCCTCCAAGGTGCCCACATCTTTACTAAACTGGACTTAAGAGGTGCATATAATCTCATCCGCATCAGGGAGGGGGATGAATGGAAAACGGCATTTAACACCAGAGATGGACACTTTGAGTATCTGGTCATGCCCTTTGGCCTGTGCAACGCCCCTGCCGTCTTTCAAGACTTTGTTAATGAAATTTTTCGTGATCTTTTATACTCCTGTGTTGTTGTGTATCTGGACGATATCCTGATTTTTTCTGCCAATCTAGAAGAACACCGCCAGCATGTCCGTATGGTTCTTCAGAGACTTCGTGACAATCAACTCTATGCCAAAATTGAGAAATGTCTGTTTGAATGCCAATCTCTTCCTTTTCTAGGATACTTGGTCTCTGGCCAGGGACTACAAATGGATCCAGACAAACTCTCTGCCGTCTTAGATTGGCCACGCCCCTCCGGACTCCGTGCTATCCAACGCTTTTTGGGGTTCGCCAATTATTACAGGCAATTTATTCCACATTTTTCTACCGTTGTGGCCCCTATCGTGGCTTTAACCAAAAAAAATGCCGATCCCAAGTCTTGGCCTCCTCAAGCGGAAGACGCCTTTAAACGACTCAAGTCTGCCTTTTCTTCGGCTCCCGTGCTCTCCAGACCTGACCCTTCCAAACCCTTCCTATTGGAGGTTGATGCCTCCTCAGTGGGAGCTGGAGCTGTTCTTCTACAAAAAAATTCTTCCGGGCATGCTGTCACTTGTGGTTTTTTTTCTAGGACCTTCTCTCCGGCGGAGAGGAACTACTCCATCGGGGATCGAGAGCTTCTAGCCATCAAATTAGCACTTGAGGAATGGAGGCATCTGCTGGAGGGATCAAGATTTCCAGTTATTATTTACACCGATCACAAGAACCTCTCCTACCTCCAGTCTGCCCAACGGCTGAATCCTCGCCAGGCCAGGTGGTCTCTGTTCTTTGCCCGATTTAATTTTGAAATTCACTTTCGGCCTGCCGATAAGAACATTAGGGCCGATGCTCTCTCTCGTTCCTCGGATGCTTCGGAAGTTGAACTCTCTCCGCAACACATCATTCCTCCTGACTGCCTGATTTCCACCTCTCCAGCCTCCATCAGGCAAACTCCTCCAGGAAAGACCTTCGTCTCTCCACGCCAACGCCTCGGAATCCTCAAATGGGGTCACTCCTCCCATCTCGCAGGTCATGTGGGCATCAAGAAATCTGTGCAACTCATCTCCCGCTTCTATTGGTGGCCGACTCTGGAGACGGATGTTGTGGACTTTGTGCGAGCCTGCACTATCTGTGCCCGGGATAAGACTCCTCGCCAGAAGCCCGCTGGTTTTCTTCATCCCCTGCCTGTCCCCGAACAGCCTTGGTCTCTGATTGGTATGGATTTTATTACAGACCTACCCCCATCCCGTGGCAACACTGTTATTTGGGTGGTCGTTGATCGATTCTCCAAAATGGCACATTTCATCCCTCTTCCTGGTCTTCCTTCAGCGCCTCAGTTGGCTAAACAATTTTTTGTACACATTTTTCGTCTTCACGGGTTGCCTACGCAGATCGTCTCGGATAGAGGCGTCCAATTCGTGTCTAAATTCTGGAGGGCTCTCTGTAAACAACTCAAGATTAAATTAAATTTTTCTTCTGCATATCATCCCCAATCCAATGGACAAGTAGAAAGAATTAACCAGGTCTTGGGTGATTATTTACGACATTTTGTTTCCTCCCGCCAGGATGACTGGGCAGATCTCCTTCCATGGGCCGAATTCTCGTATAACTTCAGAGTCTCTGAATCTTCCTCCAAATCCCCATTTTTCGTGGTGTACGGCCGTCACCCTCTTCCCCCCCTCCCTACCCCCTTGCCCTCTGGTCTGCCCGCTGTGGATGAAATTTCTCGTGACCTTTCCATCATATGGAGAGAGACCCAAAATTCTCTCTTACAGGCTTCATCACGCATGAAGAAGTTCGCGGATAAGAAAAGAAGAGCTCCCCCCGTTTTTTCCCCTGGAGACAAGGTATGGCTCTCCGCTAAATATGTCCGCTTCCGTGTCCCTAGCTACAAGTTGGGACCACGCTATCTTGGTCCTTTCAAAATTTTGTGCCAGATTAATCCTGTCTCTTACAAACTTCTTCTTCCTCCTTCTCTTCGTATTCCTAATGCCTTTCACGTTTCTCTTCTTAAACCACTCATCATCAACCGTTTCTCTCCCAAATCTGTTCCTCCCACTCCTGTTTCCGGCTCCTCGGACATCTTCTCCGTCAAAGAGATTCTGGCATCTAAAAAGGTCAGAGGGAAAACCTTTTTTTTAGTGGATTGGGAGGGTTGTGGTCCAGAAGAGAGATCCTGGGAACCTGAGGACAATATCCTGGACAAAAGTCTGCTCCTCAGGTTCTCAGGCTCTAAGAAGAGGGGGAGACCCAAGGGGGGGGGTACTGTTACGCCGAGCGCTCCGGGTCCCCGCTCCTCCCCGGAGCGCTCGCTACACTCTCCTCACTGCAGCGCTCCGGTCAGATCCACTGACCCGGGGCGCTGCGATACTGCCTCCAGCCGGGATGCGATTCGCGATGCGCACCCCGGCTCCCGTACCTGACTCGCTCTCCGTCGGTCCTGTCCCGGCGCGCGCGGCCCCGCTCCTTAGGGCGCGCGCGCGCCGGGTCTTTGCGATTTAAAGGGCCACTGCGCCGCTGATTGGCGCAGTGGTTCCAATTAGTCTGATCACCTGTGCACTTCCCTATATCACCTCACTTCCCTTGCACTCCCTCGCCGGATCTTGTTGCCATCGTGCCAGTGAAAGCGTTTCCTTGTGTGTTCCTAGCCTGTGTTCCAGACCTCCTGCCGTTGCCCCCGACTACGATCCTTGCTGCCTGCCCCGACCTTCTGCTACGTCCGACCTTGCTTCTGTCTACTCCCTTGTACCGCGCCTATCTTCAGCAGCCAGAGAGGTGAGCCGTTGCTAGTGGATACGACCTGGTCACTACCGCCGCAGCAAGACCATCCCGCTTTGCGGCGGGCTCTGGTGAAAACCAGTAGTGACTTAGAACCGATCCACTAGCACGGTCCACGCCAATCCCTCTCCGGCACAGAGGATCCACTACCTGCCAGCCGGCATCGTGACACCATATAATAGTGTCTGATATAATAATACTCCATATAATAGTGTCCGATATAATAATACCCCATATAATAGTGTCTGATATAATAATACCCCATATAATAGTGTCTGATATAATAATACTCCATATAATAGTGTCTGATGTAATAATACCCCATATAATAGTGTCTGATATAATACCCCATATAATAGTGTCTGATATAATAATACCCCATATAATAGTGTCTGATATAATAATACCCCATATAATAGTGTCTGATATAATAATACCCCATATAATAGTGTCTGATATAATAATACTCCATATAATAGTGTCTGATGTAATAATACCCCATATAATAGTGTCCGATATAATAATACCCCATATAATAGTGTCTGATATAATAATACCCCATATAATAGTGTCTGATATAATAATACCCCATATAATAGTGTCTGATATAATAATACCCCATATAATAATACCCCATATAATAGTGTCTGATATAATAGTGTCTGATGTAATAATACCCCATATAATAGTGTCCGATATAATAATACCCCATATAATAGTGTCTGATATAATACCCCATATAATAGTGTCTGATATAATACCCCATATAATAGTGTCCGATATAATAATACCCCATATAATAGTGTCCAATATAATAATATCCCATATAATAGTGTCTGATGTAATAATACCCCATATAATAGTGTATGATATAATACCCCATATAATAGTGTCGGATATAATAATACTCCATATAATAGTGTCTGATGTAATAATACCCCGTATAATAGTGTCTGATATAATAATACTCCATATAATAGTGTCTGATGTAATAATACCCCATATAATAGTGTCTGATGTAATAATACTCCATATAATAGTGTATGATATAATACCCCATATAATAGTGTCTGATGTAATAATACCCCATATAATAGTGTCTGATGTAATAATACTCCATATAATAGTGTATGATATAATACCCCATATATAGCAGTGCCCATCAAAATGTGGACCTTTAGCTGTTGCAAAACTGTTGCCAACTGCTGTCCGGGAATGCTGTGAGTTGTACTTTTGCAACATCTGGAAATCCACAGTTTGGAGAGCACCAATCTAGTGTAAAGTGAGGCAGAGAGGAGGGGGATGCAGCTGCTGTGTGTGTGTCAGTGAGAGGGAGGAGGGGGATGCAGCTGCTGTCTGTGTGTCAGTGAGAGGGAGGAGGGGGATGCAGCTGCTGTCTGTGTGTCAGTGAGAGGGAGGTGGGGGATGCAGCTGCTGTCTGTGTGTCAGTGAGAGGGAGGAGGGGGATGCAGCTGCTGTCTTTGTGTCAGTGAGAGGGAGGAGGGGGATGCAGCTGCTGTCTGTGTGTCAGTGAGAGGGAGGAGGGGGATGCAGCTGCTGTCTGTGTGTCAGTGAGAGGGAGGAGGGGGATGCAGCTGCTTTTTGTGTGTCAGTGAGAGGGAGGAGGGGGATGCAGCTGCAGTCTGTATGTCAGTGAGAGGGAGGAGGGGGATGCAGCTGCAGTCTGTATGTCAGTGAGAGGGAGGAGGGGGATGCAGCTGCAGTCTGTATGTCAGTGAGAGGGAGGAGGGGGATGCAGCTGCAGTCTGTATGTCAGTGAGAGGGAGGAGGGACTTGTCAGTAAAAGCAGAAAAAGGAAGAGACCACTGTGGTACTCAGCAGAAGTGGACAAAATCATAAAAAAACAAAAACTAGCATTTAGTAATTATAAAACAACCCAGAGCAATGAAGATCGGGAAATCTACAAGACTAGGCAGAAAGAGGCCAAGCAAGTTATAAGAACTTCTAAAGCGCAGGCAGAAGAAAAACTAGTCCAGTCTGTGAAAAAAGGGGATAAGACATTCTTCAGATATATAAATGAAAAAAGGAAATCAAAACAAGGAATAAATAAATTAAAACCAAAGGAAGGAAGGAATGTAGAAGAGAATAAGGGGCGAGCCGACTGCCTAAATGATGACTTACAGAAGAGAAAGAAGGAAAAGGACGTCCATTAGAGAGGGAGACTAAGGAATTGTTTGATGCATGTATCTTTACAGAGGAAGAGGTTCTACGTTTGCTTTCTAAAGTGAAGACAAATAAATCACAGGGGCCTGATGGGATACACCCAAAATTATTAAAAGATCTTAGTGGTGAGCTAGCAAAACCGTTAGCAGATTTATTTAACCAATCACTGGTAACAGGAGCCGTCCCAGAAGATTGGAAATTAGCAAATTTTGTGCCCATTCACAAGAAAGATAGTAGGGAGGAATCAGGTGACTATAGGCCAGTAAGTCTGACATCAATAGTGGGGAAATTAATGGAAACCCTACTAAAGGAGAGGATTGTGGAACATCTAAAATCCCATGGATTGTAGGATGAAAAACAACATAGGTTTACTTCAGGGAGATCATGTCACTAATCTTATTGATTTTTTTGACTGTTTGACTAAAATTTTAGATGGTGGGGGGGCAGTAGACATCACATATCTAGGTTTTTGACACTGTCCACATAGAAGACCTATCAATAAACTACAGTCTATGACAGTGTTTCCCAACCAGGGTGCCTCCATATGTTGCAAAACTACAACTCCCAGCATGCCTGGACAGCCTTTGGCAGAACAAAGAGAGAAGTTCTCATGGGAGTATAGGGAGAGGTATAAGCAGTAGAGAGAAGTGCTCATGGGTGTACAGGGAGAGGTATTAGCAGTAAGGAGGGAAGTGCTCATGGGTGTATAGGGAGAGGTATTAGCAGTAGCGTGAAGTGCTCATGGATGTATACGGAGAGGTATTAGCAGTAGAGAGAAGTGTTCATGGATGTATAGGAAGAGGTATTAGCAGTAGCGAGAAGTGCTCATGGGTGTATAGGGAGAGATATTAGTAGTAGAGAGAGAAGTGCTCATGGTGTATAGGGAGAGGTATTAGCAGTAGGGAGAGAGAAGTGCTCATGGGTGTATAGGGAGAGGTAGTAGTAGAGAGAGAAGTGTTCATGGGTGTATAGGGAGAGGTATTAGCAGTAGAGAGAAGTGCTCATGGGTGTATAGGGAGAGGTATTAGTAGTAGAGAGAGAAGTGCTGATGGGTGTATAGGGAGAGGTATTAGCAGTAGAGAGAAGTGCTCATGGGTGCATAGGGAGAGGTACTAGCAGTAGGGAGAGCGAAGTGCTCATGGGTGTATAGGGAGAGGTATAAGCAGTAGAGAGAAGTGCTCATGGGTGTATAGGGAGAGGTATAAGCAGTAGAGAGAAGTGCTCATGGGTGTGTAGGGAGAGCTATTAGCAGTAGGGAGAGAGAAGTGCTCATGGGTGTATAGGGAGAGGTATAAGCAGTAGAGAGAAGTGCTCATGGGTGTATAGGGAGAGGTATAAGCAGTAGAGAGAAGTGCTCATGGGTGTATAGGGAGAGGTATAAGCAGTAGAGAGAAGTGCTCATGCCGCTGTACAGAACACTGGTGAGACCTCACTTGGAGTATTGTGCGCAGTACTGGAGGCCGCATCTCCAGAAGGATATAGATTCTCTAGAGAGAGTTCAGAGAAGATACTAAACTAGTCCATGGAGGATAAAACTTACCAGGAAAGGTTACAGGACCTGAACATGTATAGAAGAAAGAAGAGACTGAGGGACATGATAGAGACTTTATATACAGAAAGGGAATCAACACGGGAAAGAAGATATATAAGAGAAGAAAAACTACTACAAGAGGACATAGTGTTATATAGAGGACATAGTGTTATATAGAGGACAGAGTGTTATATATAGAGGACATAGTGTTATATAGAGGACATAGTGTTATATAGAGGACATAGTGTTATATAGAGGACAGAGTGTTATATATAGAGGATATAGTGTTATATATATAGAGGACATAGTGTTATATATATAGAGGACATAGTGTTATATAGAGGACAGAGTGTTATATATAGAGGACATAGTGTTATATATAGAGGACATAGTGTTATATATAGAGGACATAGTGTTATATATAGAGGACATAGTGTTATATATAGGACATGTTGTTATATAGAGGACATAGTGTTATATATAGAGGACATAGTGTTATATAGAGGACATAGTGTTATATATATAGAGGACATAGTGTTATATATAGGACATAGTGTTATATAGAGGACATAGTGTTATATATATAGAGGACATGTTGTTATATAGAGGACATAGTGTTATATATATAGATTCTCTAGAGAGAGTTCAGAGAAGATACTAAACTAGTCCATGGATTGCAGGATAAAACTTACCAGGAAAGGTTACAGGACCTGAACATGTATAGAAGAAAGAAGAGACTGAGGGAGATGATAGAGACTTTATATACAGAAAGGGAATCAACACGGGAAAGGAGGAGAAGATATATAAGAGAAGAAAAACTACTACAAGAGGACATAGTGTTATATAGAGGACATAGTGTTATATAGAGGACAGAGTGTTATATAGAGGACAGAGTGTTATATATAGAGGACAGAGTGTTATATATAGAGGACATAGTGTTATATAGAGGACAGAGTGTTATATAGAGGACAGAGTGTTATATATAGAGGATATAGTGTTATATATAGAGGACAGAGTGTTATATATAGAGGATATAGTGTTATATATAGAGGACAGAGTGTTATATATAGAGGATATAGTGTTATATATAGAGGACAGAGTATTATATATAAAGGATATAGTGTTATATATAGAGGACATAGTGTTATATAGAGGACATAGTGTTATATATAGAGGACATAGTGTTATATATATATAGAGGACATAGTGTTATATATATAGAGGACATAGTGTTATATATAGAGGACATAGTGTTATATAGAGGACATAGTGTTATATATAGAGGACATAGTGTTATATATAGAGGACATAGTGTTATTTATATAGAGGACATAGTGTTATATATATATATAGAGGACATAGTGTTATATATATATAGAGGACATAGTGTTATATATAGAGGACATAGTGTTATATATAGAGGACATAGTGTTATATATAGAGGACATAGTGTTATATAGAGGACATAGTGTTATATATAGAGGACATAGTGTTATATAGAGGACATAGTGTTATATATAGAGGACATAGTGTTATATAGAGGACATAGTGTTATATATAGAAGACAGTGTTATATATATAGAGGACATAGTGTTATATATATATAGAGGACATAGTGTTATATAGAGGACATAGTGTTATATATAGAGGACATAGTGTTATATATAGAGGACATAGTGTTATATATATATAGAGGACATAGTGTTATATAGAGGACATAGTGTTATATATAGAGGACATAGTGTTATATATAGAGGACATAGTGTTATATAGAGGACATAGTGTTATATATAGAAGACATAGTGTTATATATAGAGGACATAGTGTTATATAGAGGACATAGTGTTATATAGAGGACATAGTGTTATATATAGAGGACATAGTGTTATATATATAGAGAACATAGTGTTATATAGAGGACATAGTGTTATATAGAAGACATAGTGTTATATAGAGGACATAGTATTATATATAGAGGACATAGTGTTATATAGAAGACATAGTGTTATATAGAGGACATAGTATTATATATAGAGGACATAGTGTTATATATAGAGGACATAGTGTTATATATAGAGGACATAGTGTTATATAGAGGACATAGTGTTATATATAGAGGACATAGTGTTATATATAGAGGACATAGTGTTATATATAGAGGACATAGTGTTATATATAGAGGACATAGTGTTATATATAGAGGACATAGTGTTATATAGAGGACATAGTGTTATATATATAGAGGACATAGTGTTATATATAGAGGACATAGTGTTATATAGAGGACATAGTGTTATATATATAGAGGACATAGTGTTATATATATATAGAGGACATAGTGTTATATATATAGAGGATATAGTGTTATATATATATATAGAGGACATAGTGTTATATATATATAGAGGACATAGTGTTATATAAAGGACATAGTGTTATATATAGAGGATATAGTGTTATATATAGAGGACATAGTGTTATATATATATAGAGGACATAGTGTTATATATATATAGAGGACATAGTGTTATATATATAGAGGACATAGTGTTATATATATAGAGGATATAGTGTTATATATAGAGGACATAGTGTTATATAGAGGACATAGTGTTATATAGAGGACACAGTGTTATATATATATATATATATATATATATAGAGGACATAGTGTTATATATATATAGAGGACATAGTGTTATATAAAGGACATAGTGTTATATATAGAGGATATAGTGTTATATATATAGAGGACATAGTGTTATATAAAGGACATAGTGTTATATATAGAGGACATAGTGTTATATATATAGAGGATATAGTGTTATATATATATAGAGGACATAGTGTCATATATAGAGGACATAGTGTTATATATAGAGGATATAGTGTTATATATATAGAGGACATAGTGTTATATATAGAGGACATAGTGTCATATATAGAGGACATAGTGTTATATATAGAGGACATAGTGTTATATATAGAGGACATAGTGTTATATATAGAGGACATAGTGTTATATATAGAGGACATAGTGTTATATATAGAGGACATAGTGTTATATATATAGAGGACATAGTGTTATATATATAGAGGACATAGTGTTATATAGAGGATATAGTGTTATATATAGAGGACATAGTGTTATATAAAGGACATAGTGTTATATATAGAGGACATAGTGTTATATAGAGGACATAGTGTTATATATAGAGGACATAGTGTTATATATAGAGGACATAGTGTTACATAAAGGACATAGTGTTATATATAGAGGACATAGTGTTACATAAAGGACATAGTGTTATATATAGAGGACATAGTGTTACATAAAGGACATAGTGTTATATATAGAGGACATAGTGTTATATATAGAGGACATAGTGTTATATATAGAGGACATAGTGTTATATAGAGGACAGAGTTATAAATTAGAGGGGAAAGGTTTCTGCAGTAATATCAGGAAGTGTTACTTTACTGAGAGAGTAGTGGATGCATGGAATAGCCTTCCTGCAGAAGTGGTCGCTGCAAATACAGTGAAGGAGTTTAAACATGCATGGGATAAGCATAAGGCTATCCTTCATATAAGATAGAGATAGGTATAAGGCTATCCTTCATATAAGATAGAGATAGGTATAAGGCTATCCTTCATATAAGATAGAGATAGGTATAAGGCTATCCTTCATATAAGATAGGGATAGGTATAAGGCTATCCTTCATATAAGATAGAGATAGGTATAAGGCTATCCTTCATATAAGATAGAGATAGGTATAAGGCTATCCTTCATATAAGATAGAGATAGGTATAAGGCTATCCTTCATATAAGATAGAGATAGGTATAAGGCTATCCTTCATATAAGATAGAGATAGATATAAGGCTATCCTTCATATAAGATAGGGATAGGTATAAGGCTATCCTTCATATAAGATAGAGATAGGTATAAGACTATCCTTCATATAAGATAGAGATAGGTATAAGGATATCCTTCATATAAGATAGAGATAGGTATAAGGATATCCTTCATATTAGCTAGGTATAAGGCTATCCTTCATATAAGATAGAGATAGGTATAAGGCTATCCTTCAAATAAGATAGAGATAGGTATAAGACTATCCTTCATATAAGATAGAGATAGATATAAGGCTATCCTTCATATAAGATAGGGATAGGTATAAGGCTATCCTTCATATAAGATAGAGATAGGTATAAGGATATCCTTCATATAAGATAGAGATAGGTATAAGGATATCCTTCATATTAGCTAGGTATAAGGCTATCCTTCATATAAGATAGAGATAGGTATAAGGCTATCCTTCATATAAGATAGAGATAGGTATAAGGCTATCCTTCATATAAGATAGAGATAGGTATAAGGCTATCCTTCATATAAGATAGGGATAGGTATAAGGCTATCCTTCATATAAGATAGAGATAGGTATAAGGCTATCCTTCATATAAGATAGAGATAGGTATAAGGCTATCCTTCATATAAGATAGAGATAGGTATAAGGCTATCCTTCATATAAGATAGAGATAGGTATAAGGCTATCCTTCATATAAGATAGAGATAGATATAAGGCTATCCTTCATATAAGATAGGGATAGGTATAAGGCTATCCTTCATATAAGATAGAGATAGGTATAAGACTATCCTTCATATAAGATAGAGATAGGTATAAGGATATCCTTCATATAAGATAGAGATAGGTATAAGGATATCCTTCATATTAGCTAGGTATAAGGCTATCCTTCATATAAGATAGAGATAGGTATAAGGCTATCCTTCAAATAAGATAGAGATAGGTATAAGACTATCCTTCATATAAGATAGAGATAGATATAAGGCTATCCTTCATATAAGATAGGGATAGGTATAAGGCTATCCTTCATATAAGATAGAGATAGGTATAAGGATATCCTTCATATAAGATAGAGATAGGTATAAGGATATCCTTCATATTAGCTAGGTATAAGGCTATCCTTCATATAAGATAGAGATAGGTATAAGGCTATCCTTCATATAAGATAGAGATAGGTATAAGGCTATCCTTCATATAAGATAGAGATAGGTATAAGGCTATCCTTCATATAAGATAGAGATAGGTATAAGACTATCCTTCATATAAGATAGAGATAGATATAAGGCTATCCTTCATATAAGATAGGGATAGGTATAAGGCTATCCTTCATATAAGATAGAGATAGGTATAAGGATATCCTTCATATTAGCTAGGTATAAGGCTATCCTTCATATAAGATAGAGATAGGTATAAGGATATCCTTCATATAAGATAGGGATAGGTATAAGGCTATCCTTCATATAAGATAGAGATAGGTATAAGACTATCCTTCATATAAGATAGAGATAGATATAAGGCTATCCTTCATATAACATAGGGATAGGTATAAGGCTATCCTTCATATTAGCTAGGTATAAGGCTATCCTTCATATAAGATAGAGATAGATATAAGGCTATCCTTCATATAAGATAGGACCAGGGACTATTGATAAAATTCAGATTATTGGGCAGACTAGATGGGACAAATGGTTATCTCCCAACACATTCTATGTTTCTATGTCAGTGAGAGGGAGGAGGGGGATGCAGCTGCTGTCTGTGTGTGTGTGTCAGTGAGAGGTAGGAGGGGGGATGCAGCTGCTCTCTGTCTTAGTGAGAGGTAGGAGGGGGATGCAGCTGCTGTCTGTATCAGTGAGAGGGAGGAGGGGATGCAGCTGCTGTCTGTATCAGTGAGAGGGAGGAGGGGGATGCAGCTGCTGTCTGTATCAGTGAGAGGGAGGAGGGGGATGCAGCTGCTGTCTGTGTGTCAGTGAAGGAGGAGGGGGTGCAGCCGCTGTCTGTGTATCAGTGAGAGGGAGGAGGGGGATGCAGCTGCTGTCTGTATCAGTGAGAGGGAGGATGCAGCTGCTGTCTGTATGTCAGTGAGAGGGAGGAGGGGGATGCTGCTGCTGTCTGTGTGTTAGTGAGAGGGAGGAGGGGGATGCAGCTGCTGTCTGTGTGTCAGTGAGAGTGAGGAGGGGGATGCAGCTGCTGTCTGTGTTGTCAGTGAGAGGGAGGAGGGGGATGCAGCTGCTGTCTGTGTGTCAGTGAGAGGGAGGAGGGGGATGCAGCTGCTGTCTGTGTGTCAGTGAGAGGGAGGGGGGATGCAGCTGCTGTCTGTGTGTTAGTGAGAGGGAGAAGGGGGATGCAGCTGCTGTCTGTGTGTTAGTGAGAGGGAGGGGGGATGCAGCTGCTGTCTGTGTGTCAGTGAGAGGGAGAAGGGGGATGCAGCTGCTGTCTGTATATCAGTGAGAGGGAGGAGGGGGATGCAGCTGCTGTCTGTGTGTCAGTGAGAGGGAGAAGGGGGATGCAGCTGCTGTCTGTATATCAGTGAGAGGGAGGAGGGGGATGCAGCTGCTGTCTGTGTGTTAGTGAGAGGGAGGAGGGGGATGCAGCTGCTGTCTGTGTTGTCAGTGAGAGGGAGGAGGGGGATGCAGCTGCTGTCTGTGTGTCAGTGAGAGGGAGGGGGGATGCAGCTGCTGTCTGTGTGTCAGTGAGAGGGAGAAGGGGGATGCAGCTGCTGTCTGTATATCAGTGAGAGGGAGGAGGGGGATGCAGCTGCTGTCTGTGTGTTAGTGAGAGGGAGGAGGGGGATGCAGCTGCTGTCTGTGTGTCAGTGAGAGGGAGGAGGGGGATGCAGCTGCTGTCTGTGTTGTCAGTGAGAGGGAGGAGGGGGATGCAGCTGCTGTCTGTGTTGTCAGTGAGAGGGAGGAGGGGGATGCAGCTGCAGTCTGTATCAGTGAGAGGGAGGAGGGGGATGCAGCTGCTGTCTGTATCAGTGAGAGGGAGGAGGGGATGCAGCTGCTGTCTGTGTATCAGTGAGAGGGAGGAGGGGATGCAGCTGCTGTCTGTGTATCAGTGAGAGGGAGGAGGGGATGCAGCTGCTGTCTGTATCAGTGAGAGGGAGGAGGGGGATGCAGCTGCTGTCTGTGTATCAGTGAGAGGGAGGAGGGGGATGCAGCTGCTGTCTGTGTATCAGTGAGAGGGAGGAGGGGGATGCAGCTGCTGTCTGTGTTGTCAGTGAGAGGGAGGAGGGGGATGCAGCTGCAGTCTGTATCAGTGAGAGGGAGGAGGGGGATGCAGCTGCTGTCTGTATCAGTGAGAGGGAGGAGGGGATGCAGCTGCTGTCTGTGTATCAGTGAGAGGGAGGAGGGGATGCAGCTGCTGTCTGTGTATCAGTGAGAGGGAGGAGGGGATGCAGCTGCTGTCTGTGTATCAGTGAGAGGGAGGAGGGGGATGCAGCTGCTGTCTGTATCAGTGAGAGGGAGGAGGGGGATGCAGCTGCTGTCTGTGTATCAGTGAGAGGGAGGAGGGGGATGCAGCTGCTGTCTGTGTATCAGTGAGAGGGAGGAGGGGATGCAGCTGCTGTCTGTGTATCAGTGAGAGGGAGGAGGGGGATGCAGCTGCTGTGCTCAGCTCTGGCATCACATTAGAGGGTAAACAGTCTACAGCTTACACTCTGCAACCTCTATGTCTATTAGACTGTGTTCACACATTATTTATCGCGGTGAACGCGGTCAGACTGCAGCGATGTCCTCCTCACCCCGGAGCATCTGCCGCAGACTCGCTGCCATCTATGGGTCGTCTCTGCAGGGGTTAACCCTTTGTCATCTCATCTGTAAATACAAACAGCGATAATTAGCGGATTAATTACAGCGAGCGGCAGGAGAGCGACCACCCCCAGCTCCGCGCCATTAATAGATAAGTGACATGTCCCAGCGGCCCCCGGATCACCAGCACCGGCTCCAGCCTATCCGTGGGCGCAGTACGGAAAGGTCACCAGTGTTACGGGATTACCCTGCGGGGAGGTCAGGACGCTGCTGAATATTTCATGGCGCCTAATGTGACTGACGCAAAAATGTCACTGCTGCCAGACACAGAGGAGCAGCCACAGGGGGGGCATTAAAGGGACAGGACGCTGGAAATAGCAAGTTAACACAATGTATTGTTCTCTGTTATCAGCCATGTCAGGAGAGGAGAGGTGACTGTAGGACAGGTGAATATATCTATTGTTCTCTGTTATCAGCCATGTCAGGAGGGGAGAGGTGACTGTGGGACAGGTGAATATATCTATTGTTCTCTGTTATCAGCCATGTCAGGAGAGGAGAGGTGACTGTAGGACAGGTGAATATATCTATTGTTCTCTGTTATCAGCCATGTCAGGAGAGGAGAGGTGACTGTAGGACAGGTGAATATATCTATTGTTCTCTGTTATCAGCCATGTCAGGAGGGGAGAGGTGACTGTAGGACAGGTGAATATAATCTATTGTTCTCTGTTATCAGCCATGTCAGGAGAGGAGAGGTGACTGTAGGACAGGTGAATATATCTATTGTTCTCTGTTATCAGCCATGTCAGGAGAGGAGAGGTGACTGTAGGACAGGTGAATATATCTATTGTTCTCTGTTATCAGCCATGTCAGGAGGGGAGAGGTGACTGTAGGACAGGTGAATATAATCTATTGTTCTCTGTTATCAGCCATGTCAGGAGGAGAGAGGTGACTGTAGGACAGGTGAATATAATCTATTGTTCTCTGTTATCAGCCATGTCAGGAGGGAGAGGTGACTGTAGGACAGGTGAATATAATCTATTGTTCTCTGTTATCAGCCATGTCAGGAGAGGAGAGGTGACTGTAGGACAGGTGAATATATCTATTGTTCTCTGTTATCAGCCATGTCAGGAGGGGAGAGGTGACTGTAGGACAGGTGAATATATCTATTGTTCTCTGTTATCAGCCATGTCAGGAGAGGAGAGGTGACTGTAGGACAGGTGAATATAATCTATTGTTCTCTGTTATCAGCCATGTCAGGAGAGGAGAGGTGACTGTAGGACAGGTGAATATAATCTATTGTTCTCTATTATCAGCCATGTCAGGAGGGAAGAGGTGACTGTAGGACAGGTGAATATATCTATTGTTCTCTATTATCAGCCATGTCAGGAGGGGAGAGGTGACTGTAGGACAGGTGAATATATCTATTGTTCTCTGTTATCAGCCATGTCAGGAGAGGAGAGGTGACTGTAGGACAGGTGAATATAATCTATTGTTCTCTATTATCAGCCATGTCAGGAGAGGAGAGATGACTGTAGGACAGGTGAATACAATCTATTGTTCTGTTATCAGCCATGTCAGGAGGGGAGAGGTGACTGTAGGACAGGTGAATATATCTAATGCTCCCTGTTATCAGCCATGTCAGGAGAGGAGAGATGACTGTAGGACAGGTGAATACAATCTATTGTTCTCTGTTATCAGCCATGTCAGGAGAGGAGAGGTGACTGTAGGACAGGTGAATATATCTATTGTTCTCTGTTATCAGCCATGTCAGGAGGGGAGAGGTGACTGTAGGACAGGTGAATATATCTATTGTTCTCTGTTATCAGCCATGTCAGGAGAGGAGAGGTGACTATAGGACAGGTGAATATAATCTATTGTTCTCTGTTATCAGCCATGTCAGGAGAGGAGAGGTGACTGTAGGACAGGTGAATATATCTATTGTTCTCTGTTATCAGCCATGTCAGGAGGGGAGAGGTGACTGTAGTACAGGTGAATATAATCTATTGTTCTCTGTTATCAGCCATGTCAGGAGGGGAGAGGTGACTGTAGGACAGGTGAATATATCTATTGTTCTCTGTTATCAGCCATGTCAGGAGAGGAGAGGTGACTGTAGGACAGGTGAATATAATCTATTGTTCTCTGTTATCAGCCATGTCAGGAGAGGAGAGGTGACTGTAGGACAGGTGAATATATCTATTGTTCTCTGTTATCAGTCATGTCAGGAGAGGAGAGGTGACTGTAGGACAGGTGAATATAATCTATTGTTCTCTATTATCAGCCATGTCAGGAGAGGAGAGATGACTGTAGGACAGGTGAATACAATCTATTGTTCTCTGTTATCAGTCATGTCAGGAGAGGAGAGGTGACTGTAGGACAGGTGAATATAATCTATTGTTCTCTATTATCAGCCATGTCAGGAGAGGAGAGATGACTGTAGGACAGGTGAATACAATCTATTGTTCTCTGTTATCAGTCATGTCAGGAGAGGAGAGGTGACTGTAGGACAGGTGAATATAATCTATTGTTCTCTGTTATCAGCCATGTCAGGAGAGGAGAGGTGACTGTAGGACAGGTGAATATATCTATTGTTCTCTGTTATCAGCCATGTCAGGAGAGGAGAGGTGACTGTAGGACAGGTGAATATATCTATTTTTCTCTGTTATCAGCCATGTCAGGAGAGGAGAGGTGACTGTAGGACAGGTGAATATAATCTATTCTTCTCTGTTATCAGCCATGTCAGGAGAGGAGAGGAGAGGTGACTGTAGGACAGGTGAATATAATCTATTGTTCTCTGTTATCAGCCATGTCAGGAGGGGAGAGATGACTGTAGGACAGGTGAATACAATCTATTGTTCTCTGTTATCAGCCATGTCAGGAGGGGAGAGGTGACTGTAGGACAGGTGAATACAATCTATTGTTCTCTGTTATCAGCCATGTCAGGAGAGGAGAGGTGACTGTAGGACAGGTGAATATAATCTATTGTTCTCTATTATCAGCCATGTCAGGAGAGGAGAGGTGACTGTAGGACAGGTGAATATAATCTATTGTTCTCTATTATCAGCCATGTCAGGAGGGGAGAGGTGACTGTAGGACAGGTGAATATATCTATTGTTCTCTGTTATCAGCCATGTCAGGAGGGGAGAGGTGACTGTAGGACAGGTGAATATAATCTATTGTTCTCTGTTATCAGCCATGTCAGGAGAGGAGAGGTGACTGTAGGACAGGTGAATATATCTATTGTTCTCTGTTATCAGCCATGTCAGGAGGGGAGAGGTGACTGTAGGACAGGAGAATATATCTATTGTTCTCTGTTATCAGCCATGTCAGGAGAGGAGAGGTGACTGTAGGACAGGTGAATATATCTATTGTTCTCTGTTATCAGCCATGTCAGGAGGGGAGAGGTGACTGTAGGACAGGTGAATATATCTATTGTTCTCTGTTATCAGTCATGTCAGGAGGGGAGAGGTGACTGTAGGACAGGTGAATATATCTATTGTTCTCTGTTATCAGCCATGTCAGGAGGGGAGAGGTGACTGTAGGACAGGTGAATATAATCTATTGTTATCTGTTATCAGTCATGTCAGGAGGGGAGAGGTGACTGTAGGACAGGTGAATATAATCTATTGTTCTCTGTTATCAGCCATGTCAGGAGGGGAGAGGTGACTGTAGGACAGATGAATATATCTATTGTTCTCTGTTATCAGCCATGTCAGGAGAGGAGAGGTGACTGTAGGACAGGTGAATATATGTATTGTTCTCTGTTATCAGCCCTGTCAGGAGGGGAGAGGTGACTGTAGGACAGGTGAATATAATCTATTGTTCTCTGTTATCAGCCCTGTCAGGAGGGGGGAGGGGAGAGGTGACTGTAGGACAGGTGAATACAATCTATTGTTCTCTGTTATCAGCCATGTCAGGAGAGGAGAGGTGACTGTAGGACAGGTGAATATAGCTATTGTTATCTGTTATCAGCCATGTCAGGAGAGGTGACTGTAGGACAGGTGAATATAATCTATTGTTCTCTGTTATTAGCCATGTCAGGAGAGGAGAGGTGACTGTAGGACAGGTGAATATAATCTATTTTCCCCAGTATATACGGGCTCTTCTCCTGCCGTTTCAGTAACATTTCCCAGATGTTCCGGATCCTGACACATTGTGACTCAGCAGCTTTATCTGGCAGACGGTCCTGACAGCGCTGGTTACAATGTGTCCGGATCCAGAAGAACGGAATCCAATAGTACAAGGGGCCCCACTTGGGATAATAATACTAATCCTTCATTTTTATAGCGCACACAGATTCCGCAGCGCTGTACGCGCACATTGGGGCTCACAATATAATTCACCTATCAGTATGGTTTGGGCTGTGGGAGGAAACCACATGAACACGGAGAGAACATACAGACTCACTGCAGATATTGTCCTTGGTGGGATGTGAACTCAGCGCTACAATGCTAACCCCTGAGCAACCTGCTGCCCCAACCCACCACCCTTCTGCCCTATATGGGGGGTAATTGTGCCCACCTGTCATGCTGCCACCCTCCCATGGACCCTCAGGACAGATCTCTTCTCTTGCACACAGAGCCCCCCACATGTGAGGCCCCCTGATAGTGCTGTCCTCTCCCACTTAGGGGCCCCACCTAGAACAACCAATCACAGCCTCTATCTGCCACTACTGCCTCCCCAGGAACCACCGAGCTCATCCCAAAGCCTGCAAAGTGGCCATCACGTGGATCCGCAGTCTAGAGCCACATAAGCCTTATGGCCCCTTCCACCATTCTAGAACCACATGAGCCCTTATGGCTTCTCCCATTATTCTAGAGCCACATGACCCTCCTATAGCTCCTCCCACCATTCTAAAGCCACATGAGCACTTATAGCCCCTCCCACCATTTTAGAGCACATGGCCTCCCTATAGCCCCTTCCTTTTTATTTATCCTATATAGGCCTTCCCCCTCTTTATATGTATCCTCCCCCTGTAGATAATAGATCCACCCATTGTGCTACATTGTATCTTCTATAAGGATCTGTTCACACTTATTGTATCTGCAGCAGATTTCACATTAAAGCGTTACTGTCATTAGTAAGAAAATGTAAAATGGGCTGGGGGAGTTTCCTCTGGAGTATGATGAACTCCTCCCCTCCCTTCTCTTTGCCCTCCTCTCCCTCTCATGAGGTCTGCACAACCATTTTTACACTTTCTGCCTAAATGCATGCTCTATATAACTCTAATGCAGCTATGCATGCTCTATATAACTCTAATGCAGCTATGCATGTTCTATATAACTCTAATGCAGCCATGCATGCTCTATATAACTCTAATGCAGCCATGCATGCTCTATAGAACTCTAATGCAGCCATGCATGCTCTATATAACTCTAATGCAGCTATGCATGCTCTATAGAACTCTAATGCAGCCATGCATGCTGTATATACCGCTAATGCAGCCATGCATGCTGTATATAACTAATGCAGCCATGCATGCTCTATATAACTCTAATGCAGCCATGCATGTTCTATATAGCCCTAATGCAGCCATGCATGCTCTATAGAACTCTAATGCAGCTATGCATGCTCTATAGAACTCTAATGCAGCAATGCATGCTGTATATACCGCTAATGCAGCCATGCATGCTGTATATAACTAATGCAGCAATGCATGCTCTATATAACTCTAATGCAGCCATGCATGCTGTATATAACTAATGCAGCCATGCATGCTCTATATAACTCTAATGCAGCCATGCATGTTCTATATAACCCTAATGCAGCCATGCATGCTCTATAGAACTCTAATGCAGCTATGCATGCTCTATAGAACTCTAATGCAGCAATGCATGCTGCATATACCGCTAATGCAGCCATGCATGCTGTATATAACTAATGCAGCAATGCATGCTCTATATAACTCTAATGCAGCCATGCATGTGCTATATAACTCTAATGCAGCCATGCATGCTCTATATAACTCTAATGCAGCTGTGCATGCTCTATATAACTCTAATGCAGCCATGTGAAACTATGTGGTGCAAGGACAGAGAAAAACCTACATTTTGTGCAAAAAAAAATAAAGATTTTTATATGTTCACAGCTTTGTAACCAAAGTGCAGTCTTTTTATAACCCTAAAGCAGCCATATGGAACCTATATAATGCAAATACACAAGAAAAAAGTTCATAAAAGGACCAAAGAGAAACCTTTATAAACATAATAGTTTAGCACCTTGTATTGCTTGTCACTGTACATGTGAATACTTCTCATCTGAAGAGGCTGCAGCCGTCTGCATCGTGTCTGGGTCTCAGGTTCTCGCTGGATTATACAGTGCACTGAGTGAGCAGAGGGGAGAACCCCCCCCCACCTTTCTGGATTTTGGTCCTTTTCTTCGTTGTCAGGACCAAAGAGCCCTAGATACCAGGATTTGTTTTCAAAATCAAAGAGACAGAGACCCCTAGTGGCCATGTTTTTAAACATTTATTTCACATCTTAATAAAAGAAGATTAGGAAAATGCTTCGTTTTTAGAAAGTTGGAAATGGAAAAAAAGTTGTTTCTACACAAAGTTATCATGTAACTGTGCAGGTGAATACAATCTGCTGCTCCCTGTTATCAGCCATATCAACCTGTCTCTGACGCCTCCTCTGTCTCTGACATCTCCTCCACTCTGACATCTCCTCTGTCTCTGACATCTCCTCTGTCTCTGATGCCTCCTCTGTCTCTGACATCTCCTCCTCTCTGACATCTCTGTCTCTGACATCTCCTCTGTCTCTGATGCCTCATCTGTCTCTGATGCCTCCTCTGTCTCTGATGCCTCATCTGTCTCTGATGCCTCCTCTGTCTCTGATGCCTCCTCTGTCTCTGATCCCTCCTCTGTCTCTGACATCTCCTCTGTCTCTGACATCTCCTCTGTCTCTGACATCTCCTCCTCTCTGATGTCTCCTCCTCTCTGACATCTCCTAGGTCTCTGACATCTCCTCCTCTCTGATGTCTCCTCTGTCTCTGACATCTCCTCTGTCTCTGATGTCTCCTCTGTCTCTGACATCTCCTCTCTGACATCTCCTCTGTCTCTGACATCTCCTCTGTCTCTGAAGCCTCCTCTGTCTCTGACTCCTCCTCTGTCTCTGACGCCTTCTCTGACATCTCCTCTGTCTCTGACATCTCCTCCTCTCTGATGTCTCCTCTGTCACTGACGTCTCCTATGTCTCTGACATCTCCTCTGTCTCTGACATCTCCTCTGTCTCAGAAGCCTCCTCTGTCTCTGAAGCCTCCTCTGTCTCTGACGCCTCCTCTGTCTCTGACGCCTCCTCTGACATCTCTTCTGTCTCTGACATCTCCTCCTCTCTGATGTCTCCTCTGTCACTGACGTCTCCTCTGTCTCTGACATCTCCTCTGTCTCTGATGTCTCCTCTGTCTCTGACATCTCCTCTCTGACATCTCCTCTGTCTCTGACATCTCCTCTGTCTCTGAAGCCTCCTCTGTCTCTGACGCCTCCTCTGTCTCTGACGCCTCCTCTGACATCTCCTCTGTCTCTGACATCTCCTCTGTCTCTGACGTCTCCTCTGTCTCTGATGTCTCCTCTGTCACTGACGTCTCCTCTGTCTCTGACATCTCCTATGTCTCTGACATCTCCTCTGTCTCTGATGCCTCCTCTGTCTCTGACATCTCCTCTCTGACATCTCCTCTGTCTCTGATGTCTCCTCTGTCTCTGACGCCTCCTCTGTCTCTGATGTCTCCTCTGTCTCTGATGCCTCCTCTGTCTCTGACATCTCCTCTCTGACATCTCCTCTGTCTCTGATGTCTCCTCTGTCTCTGACATCTCCTGTGTCTGACGCCTCCTCTGTCTCTGACGCCTCCTCTGTCTCTGACATCTCCTCTGTCTCTGACATCTCCTCTGTCTCTGACGTCTCCTCTGTCTCTGACATCTCTTCTCTGACATCTCCTCTGTCTCTGACGTCTCCTCTGTCCCTGACGACTCCTCTGTCTCTGACGTCTCCTCTTTCTCAGATGTCTCCTCTGTCTCTGACGCCTCCTCTGTCTCTGACGTCTCCTCAGTCTCTGACGTCTCCTCAGTCTCTGACGTCTCCTCTGTCTCTGACGTCTCCTCAGTCTCTGACGTCTCCTCTGTCTCTGACGTCTCCTCTGTCTCTGACGTCTCCTCTGTCCCTGACCACTCCTCTGTCTCTGACGTCTCCTCTGTCTCTGACGCCTCCTCTTTCTCTGACGCCTCCTCTGTCTCTGACGTCTCCTCTGTCTCTGACGTCTCCTCTGTCTCTGACGTCTCCTCTGTCTCTGACGTCTCCTCTGTCTCTGACGTCTCCTCCTCTCTGACGCCTCCTCAGTCTCTGACGTCTCCTCTGTCTCTGACGTCTCCTCTGTCTCTGACGTCTCCTCTGTCTCTGACGTCTCCTCTGTCTCTGACGCCTCCTCTGTCTCTGACGCCTCCTCTGTCTCTGAAGCCTCCTCTGTCTCTGACGCCTCCTCTGTCTCTGACGCCTCCTCAGTCTCTGACGTCTCCTCTGTCTCTGACGTCTCCTCTGTCTCTGACGCCTCCTCTGTCTCTGACGCCTCCTCTGTCTCTGACGTCTCCTCTGTCTCTGACGTCTCCTCTGTCTCTGACGCCTCCTCTGTCTCTGACATCTCCTCTGTCTCTGATGTCTCCTCTGTCTCTGACATCTCCTCTCTGACATCTCCTCTGTCTCTGACATCTCCTCTGTCTCTGAAGCCTCCTCTGTCTCTGACTCCTCCTCTGTCTCTGACGCCTTCTCTGACATCTCCTCTGTCTCTGACATCTCCTCCTCTCTGATGTCTCCTCTGTCACTGACGTCTCCTATGTCTCTGACATCTCCTCTGTCTCTGACATCTCCTCTGTCTCAGAAGCCTCCTCTGTCTCTGAAGCCTCCTCTGTCTCTGACGCCTCCTCTGTCTCTGACGCCTCCTCTGACATCTCTTCTGTCTCTGACATCTCCTCCTCTCTGATGTCTCCTCTGTCACTGACGTCTCCTCTGTCTCTGACATCTCCTCTGTCTCTGATGTCTCCTCTGTCTCTGACATCTCCTCTCTGACATCTCCTCTGTCTCTGACATCTCCTCTGTCTCTGAAGCCTCCTCTGTCTCTGACGCCTCCTCTGTCTCTGACGCCTCCTCTGACATCTCCTCTGTCTCTGACATCTCCTCTGTCTCTGACGTCTCCTCTGTCTCTGATGTCTCCTCTGTCACTGACGTCTCCTCTGTCTCTGACATCTCCTATGTCTCTGACATCTCCTCTGTCTCTGATGCCTCCTCTGTCTCTGACATCTCCTCTCTGACATCTCCTCTGTCTCTGATGTCTCCTCTGTCTCTGACGCCTCCTCTGTCTCTGATGTCTCCTCTGTCTCTGATGCCTCCTCTGTCTCTGACATCTCCTCTCTGACATCTCCTCTGTCTCTGATGTCTCCTCTGTCTCTGACATCTCCTGTGTCTGACGCCTCCTCTGTCTCTGACGCCTCCTCTGTCTCTGACATCTCCTCTGTCTCTGACATCTCCTCTGTCTCTGACGTCTCCTCTGTCTCTGACATCTCTTCTCTGACATCTCCTCTGTCTCTGACGTCTCCTCTGTCCCTGACGACTCCTCTGTCTCTGACGTCTCCTCTTTCTCAGATGTCTCCTCTGTCTCTGACGCCTCCTCTGTCTCTGACGTCTCCTCAGTCTCTGACGTCTCCTCTGTCTCTGACGTCTCCTCAGTCTCTGACGTCTCCTCTGTCTCTGACGTCTCCTCTGTCTCTGACGTCTCCTCTGTCCCTGACCACTCCTCTGTCTCTGACGTCTCCTCTGTCTCTGACGCCTCCTCTTTCTCTGACGCCTCCTCTGTCTCTGACGTCTCCTCTGTCTCTGACGTCTCCTCTGTCTCTGACGTCTCCTCAGTCTCTGACGTCTCCTCTGTCTCTGACGTCTCCTCTGTCTCTGACGTCTCCTCCTCTCTGACGCCTCCTCAGTCTCTGACGTCTCCTCTGTCTCTGACGTCTCCTCTGTCTCTGACGTCTCCTCTGTCTCTGACGTCTCCTCTGTCTCTGACGCCTCCTCTGTCTCTGACGCCTCCTCTGTCTCTGAAGCCTCCTCTGTCTCTGACGCCTCCTCTGTCTCTGACGCCTCCTCAGTCTCTGACGTCTCCTCTGTCTCTGACGTCTCCTCTGTCTCTGACGCCTCCTCTGTCTCTGACGCCTCCTCTGTCTCTGACGTCTCCTCTGTCTCTGACGTCTCCTCTGTCTCTGACGCCTCCTCTGTCTCTGACGTCTCCTCAGTCTCTGACGTCTCCTCTGTCTCTGACGTCTCCTCTGTCTCTGACGTCTCCTCTGTCTCTGACGCCTCCTCTGTCTCTGACGCCTCCTCTGTCTCTGACGTCTCCTCTGTCTCTGACATCTCCTCTGTCTCTGAAGCCTCCTCTGTCTCTGACGCCTCCTCTGTCTCTGCCGCCTCCTCTGACATCTCCTCTGTCTCTGACATCTCCTCTGTCTCTGACGTCTCCTCTGTCTCTGATGTCTCCTCTGTCACTGACGTCTCCTCTGTCTCTGACATCTCCTATGTCTCTGACATCTCCTCTGTCTCTGATGCCTCCTCTGTCTCTGACATCTCCTCTCTGACATCTCCTCTGTCTCTAATGTCTCCTCTGTCTCTGACGCCTCCTCTGTCTCTGATGCCTCCTCTGTCTCTGACATCTCCTCTCTGACATCTCCTCTGTCTCTGATGTCTCCTCTGTCTCTGACATCTCCTCTCTGACATCTCTTCTGTCTCTGATGTCTCCTCTGTCTCTGACGCCTCCTCTGTCTCTGATGCCTCCTCTGTCTCTGACATCTCCTCTCTGACATCTCCTCTGTCTCTGATGTCTCCTCTGTCTCTGACATCTCCTGTGTCTGACGCCTCCTCTGTCTCTGACGCCTCCTCTGTCTCTGACATCTCCTCTGTCTCTGACATCTCCTCTGTCTCTGACGTCTCCTCTGTCTCTGACATCTCTTCTCTGACATCTCCTCTGTCTCTGACGTCTCCTCTGTCCCTGACGACTCCTCTGTCTCTGACGTCTCCTCTTTCTCAGATGTCTCCTCTGTCTCTGACGCCTCCTCTGTCTCTGACGTCTCCTCAGTCTCTGACGTCTCCTCAGTCTCTGACGTCTCCTCTGTCTCTGACGTCTCCTCTGTCTCTGACGTCTCCTCTGTCCCTGACCACTCCTCTGTCTCTGACGTCTCCTCTGTCTCTGACGCCTCCTCTTTCTCTGACGCCTCCTCTGTCTCTGACATCTCCTCTGTCTCTGACGTCTCCTCTGTCTCTGACGTCTCCTCAGTCTCTGACGTCTCCTCAGTCTCTGACGTCTCCTCTGTCTCTGACGTCTCCTCCTCTCTGACGCCTCCTCAGTCTCTGACGTCTCCTCTGTCTCTGACGTCTCCTCTGTCTCTGATGTCTCCTCTGTCTCTGACGCCTCCTCTGTCTCTGACGTCTCCTCTGTCCCTGACGCCTCCTCTGTCTCTGAAGCCTCCTCTGTCTCTGACGCCTCCTCTGTCTCTGACGCCTTCTCTGACATCTCCTCTGTCTCTGACATCTCCTCCTCTCTGATGTCTCCTCTGTCACTGACGTCTCCTCTGTCTCTGACATCTCCTCTGTCTCTGACATCTCCTCTGTCTCTGACATCTCCTCTGTCTCGGAAGCCTCCTCTGTCTCTGAAGCCTCCTCTGTCTCTGACGCCTCCTCTGTCTCTGACGCCTCCTCTGACATCTCTTCTGTCTCTGACATCTCCTCCTCTCTGATGTCTCCTCTGTCACTGACGTCTCCTCTGTCTCTGATGTCTCCTCTGTCTCTGACATCTCCTCTCTGACATCTCCTCTGTCTCTGACATCTCCTCTGTCTCTGACGCCTCCTCTGTCTCTGACGCCTCCTCTGTCTCTGACGCCTCCTCTGACATCTCCTCTGTCTCTGACATCTCCTCTGTCTCTGACGTCTCCTCTGTCTCTGATGTCTCCTCTGTCACTGACGTCTCCTCTGTCTCTGACATCTCCTATGTCTATGACATCTCCTCTGTCTCTGATGCCTCCTCTGTCTCTGACATCTCCTCTCTGACATCTCCTCTGTCTCTGATGTCTCCTCTGTCTCTGACGCCTCCTCTGTCTCTGATGTCTCCTCTGTCTCTGATGCCTCCTCTGTCTCTGACATCTCCTCTCTGACATCTCCTCTGTCTCTGATGTCTCCTCTGTCTCTGACATCTCCTGTGTCTGACGCCTCCTCTGTCTCTGATGCCTCCTCTGTCTCTGACATCTCCTCTGTCTCTGACGTCTCCTCTGTCTCTGACGTCTCCTCTGTCTCTGACATCTCTTCTCTGACATCTCCTCTGTCTCTGACGTCTCCTCTGTCCCTGACGACTCCTCTGTCTCTGACGTCTCCTCTTTCTCAGATGTCTCCTCTGTCTCTGACGCCTCCTCTGTCTCTGACGTCTCCTCAGTCTCTGACGTCTCCTCTGTCTCTGACGTCTCCTCAGTCTCTGACGTCTCCTCAGTCTCTGACGTCTCCTCTGTCTCTGACGTCTCCTCTGTCCCTGACGTCTCCTCTGTCCCTGACCACTCCTCTGTCTCTGACGTCTCCTCTGTCTCTGACGCCTCCTCTTTCTCTGACGCCTCCTCTGTCTCTGACGCCTCCTCTGTCTCTGACGTCTCCTCTGTCTCTGACGTCTCCTCAGTCTCTGACGTCTCCTCAGTCTCTGACGTCTCCTCCTCTCTGACGCCTCCTCAGTCTCTGACGTCTCCTCTGTCTCTGACGTCTCCTCTGTCTCTGACGTCTCCTCTGTCTCTGACGCCTCCTCTGTCTCTGACGCCTCCTCTGTCTCTGACGCCTCCTCTGTCTCTGACGCCTCCTCTGTCTCTGACGTCTCCTCAGTCTCTGACGTCTCCTCTGTCTCTGACGTCTCCTCTGTCTCTGACGCCTCCTCTGTCTCTGACGTCTCCTCAGTCTCTGACGTCTCCTCTGTCTCTGACGTCTCCTCTGTCTCTGACGTCTCCTCCTCTCTGACGCCTCCTCAGTCTCTGACGTCTCCTCTGTCTCTGACGTCTCCTCTGTCTCTGACGTCTCCTCTGTCTCTGACGCCTCCTCTGTCTCTGACGTCTCCTCTGTCTCTGACGCCTCCTCTGTCTCTGACGCCTCCTCTGTCTCTGACGTCTCCTCAGTCTCTGACGTCTCCTCTGTCTCTGACGTCTCCTCTGTCTCTGACGCCTCCTCTGTCTCTGACGCCTCCTCTGTCTCTGACGCCTCCTCAGTCTCTGACGTCTCCTCTGTCTCTGATGCCTCCTCTGTCTCTGACGCCTCCTCTGTCTCTGATGTCTACTCTGTCTCTGACGCCTCCTCTGTCTCTGTTTGCAGTACATGCCTGGATTTGGCAATGAATTCTCCTCTGAAGACCCCCGGTGCCCGGGCTCCTTACCCGAGGGGCAGGTCAGTCTCCTAAACTCATCATATAGAATGGTCAGATGCAGAGATGTCATTATAGAATGTAACGTCCTCTGCTTGCTGTCAGTGAATGGGAACAATTACTATGTGACTGGTCATGCTCTCACAGCTGCCTCTGGATTTATATAATGGCTGAGCCAATTCGCTGACAGCAAGCAGAGGTCCTGAAAATGGGCAAAACATGGAACAAATCTGCAGTACTGACCTCCTCCTGCCCTTCAGAATAACCCCCAGGTGTGTCCGTACGGCCTCTACGCCGAGCAGCTCTCCGGATCAGCCTTCACCTGCCCCAGGAGCTCCAATAAGAGAAGGTGAGGGGTGAGCCATGGGGGTGATGGTGCGGAGGATGGGGGTGATGGTGCGGAGGATGGGGGTGATGGTGCGGAGGATGGGGTGATGGTGCGGAGGATGGGGGTGATGGTGGGGAGGATGGGGGTGATGGTGCGGAGGATGGGGGTGATGGTGCGGAGGATGGGGGTGATGGTGCGGAGGATGGGGGTGATGGTGCGGAGGATGGGGGTGATGGTGCGGAGGATGGGGGTGATGGTGCGGAGGATGGGGGTGATGGTGCGGAGGATGGGGGTGATGGTGAGGAGGATGGGGGTGATGGTGAGGAGAATGGGGGTGATGGTGCGGAGGATGGGGGTGATGGTGCGGAGGATGGGGGTGATGGTGCGGAGGATGGGGGTGATGGTGCGGAGGATGGGGGTGATGGTGCGGAGGATGGGGGTGATGGTGCGGAGGATGGGGGTGATGGTGCGGAGGATGGGGGTGATGGTGGGGAGGATGGGGGTGATGGTGGGGAGGATGGGGGTGATGGTGGGGAGGATGGTGCGGAGGATGGGGGTGATGGTGCGGAGGATGGGGTGATGGTGCGGAGGATGGGGGTGATGGTGCGGAGGATGGGGGTGATGGTGCGGAGGATGGGGGTGATGGTGCGGAGGATGGGGGTGATGGTGCGGAGGATGGGGGTGATGGTGCGGAGGATGGGGGTGAGCCATGGGGGTGATGGTGCGGAGGATGGGGGTGATGGTGCGGAGGATGGGGGTGATGGTGCGGAGGATGGGGGTGATGGTGCGGAGGATGGGGGTGATGGTGCGGAGGATGGGGTGATGGTGCGGAGGATGGGGGTGATGGTGAGGAGAATGGGGGTGATGGTGCGGAGGATGGGGGTGATGGTGCGGAGGATGGGGGTGATGGTGCGGAGGATGGGGGTGATGGTGCGGAGGATGGGGGTGATGGTGCGGAGGATGGGGGTGATGGTGCGGAGGATGGGGGTGATGGTGGGGAGGATGGGGGTGATGGTGGGGAGGATGGGGGTGATGGTGGGGAGGATGGGGGTGATGGTGCGGAGGATGGGGGTGATGGTGCGTAGGATGGGGTGATGGTGCGGAGGATGGGGGTGATGGTGCGGAGGATGGGGTGATGGTGCGGAGGATGGGGGTGATGGTGCGGAGGATGGGGGTGATGGTGCGGAGGATGGGGGTGATGGTGCGGAGGATGGGGGTGATGGTGCGGAGGATGGGGGTGATGGTGCGGAGGATGGGGGTGATGGTGCAGAGGATGGGGGTGATGGTGCGGAGGATGGGGGTGATGGTGCGGAGGATGGGGTGATGGTGCGGAGGATGGGGGTGATGGTGCGGAGGATGGGGGTGATGGTGGGGAGGATGGGGGTGATGGTGCGGAGGATGGGGGTGATGGTGAGGAGGATGGGGGTGATGGTGAGGAGGATGGGGGTGATGGTGCGGAGGATGGGGGTGATGGTGCGGAGGATGGGGGTGATGGTGCGGAGGATGGGGGTGATGGTGCGGAGGATGGGGTGATGGTGCGGAGGATGGGGTGATGGTGCGGAGGATGGGGGTGATGGTGCGGAGGATGGGGTGATGGTGCAGAGGATGGGAGTGATGGTGCGGAGGATGGGAGTTATCTCTCTTCTCTCATGTCCTCAGCTGGTTCTATAGGATTCTGCCCTCTGTCTGCCATAAACCCTTCCAGGCCTACGAGCAAAAACACCTGACACATAACTGGGATGAAGTGGAGCCGGACCCCAACCAGGTGAGACCCCCCCAACCAGGTGAGACCCCCCCCCAACCAGGTGTGACCCCCCCCAACCAGGTGAGACCCCCCCCCCCTAACCAGGTGAGACAACCCCCTTCACCAGGTGAGACACCCCCTCCTCACCAGGTGAGACCCCCCCCCCCAGGTGAGACCCCCCCCCTCACCAGGTGAGACCGTCCCCCCCAGGTGAGACCTCCCTAACCAGGTGAGAACCCCCACCCCCCCCCCCCCCACCTAACCAGGTGAGACACCCCCCTCCGACCACGGTGAAAAATTATTCCCCAACCGGGTGAAATGCAACTAAACCTGGTGAGACACCCTTCTCCAGATTAGACACCCCCCAACCAATTTAAACCCACCCCCCCAACCAGGTGACAGATCCCCCTAACCAGGTGAGACACCCCGCTCCAGATTAGACACCCCTCTCCAGATTAGACACCCCTCTCCAGATTAGACACCCCCCCAAACCAGGTAAGACCCCCCCCCCCCCCAGACAGGAGACACATCCCCCTTACCAGATTACACACCCCCAAACCAGGTGAGACCCCCCCCCGACAGGTGACACATCCCCCTCTCCAGATTAGACACCCCTTTCCAGATTAGACACCCCCAAACCAGGTGAGACCCCCCCCCAGACAGGTGACACATCCCCCTCCAGATTAGACACCCCCCAACCAGGTGAAAACCCCCCCCCCCAGACAGGTGACACATCCCCCTCTCCAGATTAGACACCCCTTTCCAGTTTAGACCCCCCCCAACCAGGTGAGACCCCCCCCAGACAGGTGACACATCCCCCTCTCCAGATTAGACACCCCCAAACCAGGTGAGACCCCCCCCCCCCCCCAGACAGGTGATACATCCCGCTCCAGATTAGACACCCCCCAACCAGGTGAACCCCCCCCCCAGACAGGTGACACATCCCCCTCTCCAGATTAGACACCCCTTTCCAGTTTAGACCCCCCCCCCCAGACAGGTGACACATCCCCCTCTCCAGATTAGACACCCCTTTCCAGTTTAGACCCCCACCCCCCCAGACAGGTGACACATCCCCCTCTCCAGATTAGACACCCCCAACCAGGTGAGACCCCCCCCCCCCCCCAGACAGGTTAGACATATTCTCACATGGATCTGTTTTAACCCCTATTACACACAGGACAGGGTGACATTCACCATTGTTGTCACTAGGAGGCGCTAATACCTTGTGTTCTGTCTGCAGATGAGGTGGAAGCCATTTGTGATCGGGGATATGAAGACGGACTTTGTGGATGTGAGTCGTGTACCGGAGCCTCAGAGCAGCAAATCTAATGGGGCGGGTCCTCGGGGGCGGGGTCATATCACTACACGCCCCTGCCACAGAGCCCTCTCCCTACTTTTCACTGTAAAACTTGTCCTGGGTCCTGTCCCCTGCCGAGACCCTAAAGTGGCCCCAGGGGTCCTCAGTGGAGCCATCTCCAAGGGAAAACATAGAGCAGGGGTCATAACTAAGGACCTCCAGCTGCTGCAGAACTACAACTCCCAGCATCTGGAGGTCCACCGTATTGAGACCACTGGGGGGATCCATAGAAGATCCTATATGGGGTCCCCTGTGTCGCTCCCCTCAAATATGGATTTTATGGCCCCCATTGAGTTCCATACTAGATGGACAGGACATATTGATCTGTGTGCAGTGAGCTCCCCTAGTGGTGGCTGCAGGAATTGTATCATGTAACCCCGCTATCTTGGGGCCCCATAGCAGCAGTGTGGCCCTCCTGTATGGGGAGTACACTGCTACACAATGGTGTTTATGGATATAATCTCTCCAGGGACTGTACACCCTCTGCGGGGCCGGAGACGCCAAGTCACGCAACGGAATCGCCATCCATGTCTACACCTGCAACGTCTCTATGGTGGACAGGTGAGTAAGTTATGATGATTGATGATGACGATGATGATGATAATGATTGATGACGATGATGATCACTGTTGATGATGATAATGATTGTTGATGATAATGATTGTTGATGATAATGATTGATGATGATGATGATAATGATCAATGACGATGATGATCACTGATGATGATGATAATGATTGTTGATGATAATGATTGTTGATGATAATGATTGATGATGATGATGATGATGATTGATGATGATGATGATGATTGTTGATGATAATGATTGATGATGATGATGATGATAATGATTGTTGATGATAATGATTGATGATGATAATGATTGTTGATTATAATGATTGTTGATGATAATGATTGATGATGATGATGATAATGATTGTTGATGATAATGATTGATGATGATGATGACAGATGATGAGGATTAATGACTATGATTATTAATGATTAATGATGTTTATAATGATTGATAAAGATGATGATAATAATAATGTTGATGATGACTGGTAATGATATTGATTATGATTAGTGATGATGATTGATGACTATTATGGTGATGATAATGATTGATGATAATATTGATGGTGACAAAAAAGATGACTGATTATAATGACTTATGATGATTATTAATATTGATGATTGATAATGTTGATAATTATGATAATGTTCACGATGATGACTGGTGAAGATAATGATTGATGAGGATGATGATGATTGATGACTCATGATTGATAATGATATTGATGACAAAAAAGATGATTGATAATGACTTATGATGATTATTAATAATAATAATGTTGATGATGATGACTGGTGATGATGATTGATGATAATGATGTTTATGATGATGATTAATGATGTTTTTGATGATGATAATGATGTTTATGATGATGATAATGATGTTTTTGATGATGATTAATGATGATAATGATGTTTTTGATGATGATTAATGATGATAATGATGTTTATGATGATGATTAATGATGATAATGATGTTTATGATGATGATAATGATGTTTTTGATGATGATGATTGATGATAATGATGTTTATGATGATGATTAATGATGTTTTTGATGATGATTAATGATGATAATGATGTTTATGATGATGATCTCCCCCCCCCCCCAGGTGCCTGTATAATTCGGATGGAGACCTCCTGATCGGTGAGATCTTTTCTCTTATCTCTTGATTTGTCAATTTCTTCTAATAGAAGTTTTATAGAAGGGAGGTTCATGGTTGGTGACTGTCTGCTGCCATCTAGTGTTGGCTGCTGGTAACTGCAGGTGTCTGTGTCCATGTTTTTTTACACAGTCCCCCAGCAAGGAAAACTCCTAATACTGACCGAATTTGGGAAGATATTGGTGGAACCGAACGAGATCTGTGTTATCCAGGTGATGGAAGGTCATAGGTGTAGAGCAGTATTTCCCAAATAGTGTGTCTCCAGCTGTTGCAAAACTACAACTACCAGCATGACCGGACAGCCAAAGGCTGTCCGGGCATGCTGGGAGTTGTAGTTTTGCAAAAGCTGAAGGCGCACTTTTTGGAAAACACTGGTGTAGAATAAAGGCGGCCATTATAACACTGTCTGACCCTTGGTTCTCTATTTGGCAGCAAGGGATGAGGTTCAGCGTGGAGGTCTTCGGTGACTCCAGGGGTTACATCCTAGAAGTATTTGGGGTCCACTTCGAGCTCCCCGACCTGGGACCAATAGGTAAGATCCTGAGGGTGATATAAAGGTATAAGGACATAGAACGTCCTTCACGGGATCTGTTATAACAAGCAAACTTTATTACAGGAGCCAATGGCCTGGCGAACCCCCGGGACTTCCTGACCCCCGTGGCCTGCTACGAGGACAGGACCGTGGCCGGTGGCTATACTGTGATCAGCAAGTACCAGGGGAAGCTCTTCTCTGCACAGCAGGTCAGTCCCATGTAAATAATCAGTCATCCTTGTGGAATGATAGTAATTGGGTACAGCGATGGGTACAGCAGTCACCCCGACAAATCCCACCATAGACTATGGTAAAGTTTGTATCAAACCTGAGCTACTCAGCTGGTACAAAACTAGAAGTCCCAGCATAACTCTGAAAGCCAAGAGCTGCTGTGAGTTGTAGTTCTGAAACAGTTCAGGGCTACAGCTGGGAGAAAAGTGCATGATATAAAACTCATTTTCACAAACTATCTTGTTATATTACCCTGCGAAATCTGCGCCACTATGAGTTATCCTCCTGGTACCATCACGGGCACGGCCACATCCCTCCAATCCAGTCTGCTGGATGATCGCACTCGGACTATAAAGACCACTCAACAGTACACTATTAACTTCTCAGTATCCTGCTGCTTCCACCATGGGTGCAGTTCCTGTTCTGCCCTCTGGGGGCTGCACATATGTTCTGGGGGCTGCACATATGTCCTGGGTGCATGTTACCCTAATGTCTCCTCCACCTATAGTGAAGGTGCCGTTGTGTCGGTCTTGAGATCCTGTGTGTGACCCGAGCCTATTACCTGACTTGCCTGATCCTGTTGGACCTCGCTGATCTCCTCTGACTTAGTGTCGATTACTCTTATCAAGCCTGCACCTCCTGGCTGCATCTGAGCATCTCAGCTCTGTTGCTCTACAAATTCAGTACTGCTATCACACCAAGTCAGCTCTGCTACATTGAACCTGGCTTTACTACACCACTACCACCTACAGCGTCAGGGTGTACCGCATCGGGTGACATCCTGACTGGCACTAAATAGCTGCACTCCAACTATCCCGCAACAGCACATCCACCCTCCTCAGAAATTAAAAAATATTAAAAAACATACTATGCCGCACCATGAATATCTGGATTCTGGAGGCTTTTTTGTTTAATTTTGAGCGCGCATTTTGTGACGTTGGTGGGCGGAGCCTTGCATCGCTGCGTTGAGGCCGGAGTTTACGTCAGAAAGGAAGACAGCGCAGCACTAACAGGCACATAAACAATAGTGAAACCACAAAAAAAAAAAAAAAAAAAAGAAGAACCGGCTCGGTACGTTACCCTCCCCAAAATGTGCATGAAGCTGTATTACTATGGAGGTTTCTTTTTTTTAAGGAAACATTTTAGCGCCACATATGGGTTATTTACGTAGTCTGTACAAATTCTTAAACAATTATTTTGTGCCTTATTCTATTTTAACACAACATTAATTTTAAAATTTAGTGGGGACACTAAAATTAACAAGGTACGCAGTGTGTATTTTTAACCTTAAAATTTATAGTTATTAGTTATATCATTAATTTTTTCTATAATTAACATTAATGTAGTAGCTTTTTTTCATGGTGCAGAATGAGAACAGTTGTTAAAATTGGCGTTAAAGGGGTACTCCGGCGCTAAGACATCTTATCCCCTATCCAAAAGGTAGGGGATAAGATGCCTGATCACGGGGGTCCCGCCTCTGGGGACCCCCGTGATTTTGCATGCAGCACCCCATTAGAATCAGTCTCTGGAGCGTGTTCGCTCCGGGTCTGATTACTGGCGATCACGGGGAAGGAGCGTTGTGACCTCTGTTCCCTGCTCTACGTGGCTCTGTCATTGATAGATCCTGGCTGGACTAGGCTCTATCAATGGATTGCAGAGCACACAGATCAATGGAGTTCAATTGAACTCTATTGATCTGTATGAGGAATCTAATGATTCCTCCTAAAAGTCCCCTATGGGACTAATAAAGTGTAAAAAAAAAAAAATATGTTTTAATAAAAAAGTTTAAAAGGCACATTAACCCCTTCAATATTAAAATTTCAAATTACCCCCTTTTCCTATATGAAAACATGTAAACATAATAAAAATAAACATATTTGGTATTGCTGCGTGTGTAACTGTACGACCTATTAAAATATAACATTATGTATCCCGTACGGTAAATAACGTAAATGTAAAAAAAAAAATAAAAAACACAGAATTGCAATTTTTATAATATCCCAGAAAAAAAGAGATTAAGGGTCTATTCACACGTACAGTATGTAACTATGTACAGTATTTTGCAATGCGCAGATCTGATGCGCAGGATTTCAAGTCATTCAGATTACATTGAAATCCGCAGCAGAAAATCCTGCGCTTCAAATCTGCACAGAATACTGTAGGTGTGAATAGACCCTAAAAAGTCAATACCAAAATGGCACCGATACAAAAAACAGATTATGGTGCAAAAAATTAGTCCTCATACAGCCTGGTATGCGAAAAAAAAATGTATAAAAAGCTACAGGGGTCAGAAAAAGGCAATTAAAAAAATTCTAAAAAGTTCTGAATTTTTTTTTAATTAGTAAAATATGACAGAAACTATTAAAATCTGGTGTTGCTTTAATCAGGCGGCCTAAAGTATCAAAATAACATGTTATCTCAACCGCAAGGTAAAGGATGTAGAAAAGAAAACCATAGAATCTGCAAAATTATCTTTTACTATTTCAATTTCACTTCACCAATATTTTTTTTATTTTATTTTGGGTCGGTGAATATGTTATGGAAAAATTAAAAGGTATCATTATAGTAGTTATTTATGGCTTTTATAGGGCGAGGAGGAAAAAACGAGAGTGTAAAAGCAAAAATTGGCCCGGACAAGTGGATCGACAAGTAGATTTTGCTCTATTTTAGTCCTGTGGAAAAGTAGTTTTTTAATAAATTTCCACACCCCTGAGGAGGATAAAGGGTGAAGAGCGAAGAGCAGGGGACACTTAGACTCTGCTCCCATGTTTGGCCCAAAACCAAACCTTAGGTGGCACAGCGGGTCCACACCCATTGGGGCCTTACATTACCCTGCATAATATGTGCCAAAATAAATTATTATTCAGGTACCATCATGGGTACGACAACAAACCCCAGGTATTCTGTAGATGATGTTACCCAATGGGCTACAGCAAGGACTGCTGGGAAACCATTTCCTACATTACCCTGCAGTAATACTGTGAGGAGCACAACTATAATCTATACCTGCAGAGCAGCGAGGATTCATCTAACTGTTCTTTGTAATCCTGAGAAATATTTTCTAGTATCTTGTCTTAATAAATTAGGGACCATAATGGGAACCACAATGGCCCCCAACTACAGCAGTCCAGACTCATCTCAGAGACAAACCTGGACTGTATGGAGGACTCTCTATACCTCTTAGTACTTCTGAGAGGCAGTACTCCTGGGGGACAGAACTCCGGGTGGGGGGGGGGGGGGGGGGGAGGGCAACACTACTAGGGGCAGTACTCCTGGGGCATAGCACGCCTGAAGGTCAGCCCTCCTGGGAGGCAGTACTCATTGCTCCTAGACAAATAATCCCCCTATCCAAAGAATAGAGGATAGCATGCTTGCCAGTAGTGGGAATCCCACGATCTCTACCGCAGCTCCCAGACATCCACTGCATGGAGCAAACTCCGCTCCATACTGGATGACTGGTGACCACAGCCAGCACGCCCCCTCTATTCATGTCTAAGTGAGGCGTGACGGCTGTCTACTACCAGGTTTCTGTGTTCATTAACATCACAGCACCAGCTATGACGTTAATGAACAGGTTGATGAACAGGGGATAACATGTTTAGGGGTGGAGTACCTCTTTGTGTTCAGGGGAAACTATTTCCTCACTTTATTACCATTTGTGCCACTGTGATTAAGTAATCAGGTACCGCAATGGGCACAAACACAACTCCTGAATTACTCACTGTATCATATTCATTCTCTATCTCCTCTAATTCAGCATTTTGTAACATATTATATTATACTCTTATTATTATTATGTGTTATATATTGTGCTATAATCTCATTATTATGTGTTACATATTATACTCTTATTATTGTTGTGTTGCATATTGTATTATACTCTTATTGTTATGTGTTACATATTGTATTATACTCTTATTATTGTTGTGTTACATATTGTATTATATTCTTATTACTGATATTTGTTACATATTGTATTATATTCTTATTATTATGTGTTACATATTGTATTATACTTTTACTATTGTTGTGTTACATATTGTATTATACTCTTATTTATTATTATGTGTTACATATTGTATTATACTTTTATTATTGTTATGTTTTACATATTGTATTATATTCTTATTACTGTTATTTGTTACATATTGTATTATATTCTTATTATTGTTGTGTTACATATTGTATTATACTCTTATTATTATTATTATGTGTTACATATTGTATTATACTTTTATTATTGTTGTGTTACATATTATATTATACTCTTATTGTCATATGTTACATATTGTATTATACTCTTATTATTATTATTATTATTATGTGTTTCATATTGTATTATACTCTTATTATTGTTTTGTGTTACATATTATATTTTATTCTTATTATTGTTGTGTTACATATTGTATTATACTCTTATTATTATATGTTACATATTATATTCTTATTATTTGTTACATAATATATATTATACTCTTATTATATGTTAAATATTATACTATTATTGTTATAATTTACATATTATATTCTTATTATTTGTTACATAATATATATTATACTCTTATATGTTACATATAATATTCTTATTGTTTGTTACATAATATAAATTATACTCTTATTATATGTTACATATTATACTCTTATTATTTGTTACATAATATATATTATACTCTTATTATATGTTACATATTATATTATTGTTTGTTACATAATATAAATGATACTTTTATTATTGTAATGTTACATATTATATTCTTATTGTTTGTTATATAATATATATTATACTCTTATTATATGTTACATATTATACTCTTATTTGTTACATAATCTATATTATACTCTTATATGTTATATATTATACTCTTATATGTTATATATTATACTCTTATTGTTTGTTACATAATATATATTGTACTTTTATTATTGTTATATGTTATATATTATACTCTTATTATTGTTATATGTTACATATTATATTCTTATTGTTTGTTACATAATCTATATTATACTCTTATATGTTATATATTATACTCTTATTATATGTTACATATTATATTCTTATTGTTTGTTACATAATATATTATACTCTTATTATTTACATAATCTATATTATACTCTTATATGTTACATATTATACTCTTATTGTTATATGTTACATATTATATTCTTATTGTTGTTATATGTTACATATTATACTCTTATTGTTGTTATATGTTACATATTATATTCTTATTGTTTGTTACATAATCTATATTATACTCTTATATGTTATATATTATACTCTTATATGTTATATATTATACTCTTATATGTTATATATTATACTCTTATTATTGTTATCTTTGCTGTGTGACGTCATATAATAAGATACGTTGTTTTCCTTCTTGCAGAACTTTTCCCCATATAACGTGGTCGCCTGGCATGGGAACTACACCCCCTATAAGTACAACTTGGACAATTTCATGGTCATTAACTGTGTAGCGTTTGACCACGCGGTGAGTTTTGGGGTCACATGATCATTTTTTGGGATCCGCCCCTTTTATTACTATTAACCGCCCCCTTCTCCCCAGGACCCGTCCATCTTCACGGTGCTGACCGCTAAATCCCTGAGACCCGGAGTGGCCATTGCAGATTTTGTCATTTTCCCCCCGCGCTGGGGGGTGGCCGACCACACCTTCCGTCCTCCCTATTACCACCGTAAGTGACCCCCAGCCCCGGCCGCCAGACACCTACAGCTTATCCAATTTAACCCCGCGTGTCTCCTCTGTTAGGGAACTGCATGAGCGAGTTCATGGGTCTCATCAGAGGTCACTACGAAGCCAAAGAGGAGGGGTTCCAGGCCGGGGGAGGGAGTCTGCACAGCGCTATGACCCCCCACGGACCGGACGCCGGCTGCTTCGAGAAGGCGAGCAACGCCAAACTGGAGCCGGAGCGCGTGGCTGACGGAACTATGGTAAATGGGCGACACATATGAAATCCCACAATGCATTACAGCACATAATGGTCACATGGTCACCAGTCTACAAATTTCTCTTCTGATAGTTTGTTACAATGTATCAGTGCAGACAATCCCCTGTGAGTTACACACATCAGCAGGGTGAATTTCTCTGTCCTGAGGGTTTGTTACAATGTATCAGTGCAGACAATCCCCTGTGAGCTACACACATCAGCAGGGTGAATTTCTCTTCTGATACATTGTAACAAACTCATGGGACAGACAATCCCCTGTGAGTTACACACATCAGCAGGGTGAATTTCTCTTCTGATAGGTTGTTACAATGTATCAGTCCAGACAATCCCCTGTGAGTTACACACATCAGCAGGGTGAATTTCTCTGTCCTGAGGGTTTGTTACAATGTATCAGTGCGGACAATCCCCTGTGAGTTACACACATCAGCAGGATGAATTTCTCTGTCCTGAGAGTCTGTTACAATGTATCAGTGCGGACAATCCCCTGTGAGTTACACACATCAGCAGGGTTAATGTCTCTGTCCTGAGGGTTTGTTACAATGTATCAGTGCAGACAATCCCCTGTGAGCTACACACATCAGCAGGGTTAATGTCTCTGTCCTGAGGGTTTGTTACAATGTATCAGTGCAGACAATCCCCTGTGAGTTACACACGATAGTTTGTTACAATGTAACAGTAATATTCAGCCTTTTTAGCTCAAAGAGAATAGTCTATGCCAGGGTTTTCCCAAACAGTGTGTCTCCAGCTGTTGCAAAACTACAACTCCCAGCATGCCCGGACAGCCAGCGGCTGTCCGGGCATGCTGGGAGTTGTAGTTTTCCAACAGCTGAAGATACACTGTTTGGGAAAACACTGGTCACAACTGTACCAAACCCTCAGCTGTGTCAGTAGGGACTCTAGTAGGGACATGAGAGCTGTGACATCACTCCCGCCCGGTGATGTCATCGCTCCGCAGAGTATCTCACCCGTATCTCTGTCTCCCGCAGGCCTTCATGTTCGAGTCTTCGCTCAGTATGGCGGTGACCCGCTGGGGGCTGGAGACCTGCAGTCGCCTGGATAAGGGATATTACCGCTGCTGGGAGACGCTGCGCAGACACTTCACCCCCAACCAGCGGAGCAAGAAGTGACCCCCCTGCAGAGCGTCACTCCTGTCTGCAGCCTTATTGTTATAATACATGACCTGTGACACCTCAGAGCAATAATATTACAATAAACCTGACAGAGTATAAACAACTATAACTTCAGAGCTGCGCTCACTATTCTGCTGTTACATCATATCTTATCCTCCAGAGCTGCACTCACTATTCTGCTGTTACATCATGTCTGATCCTCCAGAGCTGCACTCACTATTCTGCTGTTACATCATGTCTTATCCTCCAGAGCTGCACTCACTATTCTGCTGTTACATCATGTCTTATCCTCCAGAGCTGCACTCACTATTCTGCTGTTACATCATGTCTTATCCTCCAGAGCTGCACTCACTATTCTCCTGTTACATCATGTCTTATCCTCCAGAGCTGCACTCACTATTCTGCTGTTATATCATGTCTTATCCTCCAGAGCTGCATTTACTATTCTGCTGTTACATCATGTCTTATCCTCCAGAGCTGCACTCACTATTCTGCTGTTACATCATGTCTTATCCCCCAGAGCTGCACTCACTATTCTGCTGTTACATCATGTCTCATCCTCCAGAGCTGCAGTCAATATTCTGCTGTTACATCATGTCTTATCCTCCAGAGCTGCACTCACTATTCTGCTGTTACATCCTGTCTTATCCTCCAGAGCTGCACTCACTATTCTGCTGTTACATCCTGTCTTATCCTCCAGAGCTGCACTCACTATTCTGCTGTTACATCCTGTCTTATCCTCCAGAGCTGCACTCACTATTCTGCTGTTACATCCTGTCTTATCCTCCAGAGCTGCACTCACTATTCTGCTGTTACATCCTGTCTTATCCTCCAGAGCTGCACTCACTATTCTGCTGTTACATCCTGTCTTATCCTCCAGAGCTGCACTCACTATTCTGCTGTTACATCCTGTCTTATCCTCCAGAGCTGCACTCACTATTCTGCTGTTACATCCTGTCTTATCCTCCAGAGCTGCACTCACTATTCTGCTGTTACATCAGGTCTTATCCTCCAGAGCTGCTCTCTGCCCCGTATATCCGAGAGGATATAAGGGGCAGAGATGATATACGGGGGCAGATATGATATACGGGGGCAGAGAGGATATACGGGGGCAGAGGGGATATACGGGGGCAGAGTTGCAGTATAAAGCACATGGAGCTATAGCCTGAGGGTCAGACAGGAGACCCCAGGTGACCCTTGACCTCTATAGTTACACACAACCTTAGGTCACTGATTCAAGACATCATGATCCCCTGCACGCTCTACCCAAGATCCCAGTCATGTGACATGGTGCCGGCTACAAAGGTGAATCCACAATAAAGACCATCATGTGACCAAACCATATATAAATATATGCCTCCCTGGACGCCAAAGGCCGCGCATTTCACACTATTCACTGCAATGTACCATGTCAACAAGGGGTTAACCAGCCCATCCTCAGCGTGGACCAGCAATATGTGACCAGCAGGTGGCGGGGGGTCCGACTCCTGGTGCCCCAACAATCAGCTCCTGGGGATGCGCCAAATCCTCTTCAATGTTCACTGGAATCTTCAACGCCCCAGATGGCTGACCCTGAGGATGCTGTCAGGCTGGGGAAACACGTTGTGCTGCTACATATCTGTCTGAGCCTCCATAACAGGAAATACTGGTGCCTGAGGTGCTAAACCAGAACATCTCCTCGCTCCCCCTCTCCTCCCTGATTGGCAGTCACCTGGAAGCCGAGTCTTGTTTCCAAATCTCTTTCCTGCACTGTGCAAGCAAATTATGTTCAAGTGGGAGATTTGGAAACAGAGCTCGGCTATCAGATGACTGTCAATCAAGAAGGAGAGGGGGAGCGAGGAGACGGTCTGCTCCTCAGCACTTCAGGGGCTTGTAAACGGCTCTATAATACTTTGTGTTCCATAAAGTAGGCAATGCTTTTATGGTCTAGTACGAAGTGTCATAGAGGCGTTCCCATGACCCTGAAGTACTGAGGACAAGAACGTCTCCTCGCTCCCCCTCTCCTCCCTGATTGACAGTCGAGCTCTGTTTCCAAACCTCCCACCTGAACATAATTTGTAAGCACAGTGCAGGAACTTCAGGGGATTAGGACCGCCTCTCTGACACTTAGCACTTGGACAGGGACATTGGAGAGATTTATCAAAACCTGTGTAGAGAAAGAGCGGTGCAGTTACCCAACCAATTGTTTTTTGCTTTTCAGAGGCCTTTTTAAAAATTTACGAAAGGATCTGATTGGTTGCTATGGGCAACTGCACCAATTTTCCTCTGCACAGGTTTTAATCATCCCTCCCCCATTATTATTAGTCCCCAAGTTTAAATTTATTATTGTGTATTTCCTGAAGTCTGTAGCCAGCACAATAACAAGTGGGTTAACCCCCCTCCCCATTATTATTAGTCCCCAAGTTAAAATTTAGGATTGTATCTTTCCTGGAGTCTGTAGGCAGCACAATAACAAGTGGGTTAATCCCCTCCCCATTATTATTAGTCCTCAAGTTAAAATTTAGGATTGTGTCTTTTCTGGAGTCTGTAGGCAGCACAATAACAAGTGGGTTAACCCCCCCTCCCCATTATTATTAGTCCCCAAGTTTAAATTTGGGATTGTGTCTTTCCTGGAGTCTGTAGCCAGCACAATAACAAGTGGGTTAATCCCCCTCCCCATTATTATTAGTCCTCAAGTTAAAATTTAGGATTGTGTCTTTCCTGGAGTCTGTAGGCAGCACAATAACAAGTGGATTAATCCCCCTCCCCATTATTATTAGTCCCCAAGTTTAAATTTAGGATTGTGTCTTTCCTGGAGTCTGTAGGCAGCACAATAACAAGTGGATTAATCCCCCTCCCCATTATTATTAGTCCCCAAATTTAAATTTGGGATTGTGTCTTTCCTGGAGTCTGTAGGCAGCACAATAACAAGTGGGTTAATCCCCCTCCCCATTATTATTAGTCCCCAAGTTAAAATTTAGGATTGTGTCTTTCCTGGAGTCTGTAGGCAGCACAATAACAAGTGAGTTAATCCCCCCCAGGCAACGATGAGCTGATAAGCAATAAATCAATTAAGGTGCAGAACCCGACACAATTTGGAGCCCAAGCGTCCATAAGGGAAGATAATTATGGATAAAACCATTCACCGGAGGAGGGGAGGAGCGTGAATCCAGCCGAATAGTGACCACAATGGAGGTTGTAGTCCTGCCTGTTAGGACATTAGAGTATGAGGACGCGCTCATACTCTGCTCCTGTCCACCTCACCTCGGGCCCTCAGTCATCTGAAGGAGGTCAGTGTCCTCCCTATTCCCAAAGTGTTGGAAAAGGCACTAAAAGAACCAGCAGAACTTATCGATGTCCTTCTCAGTCCATCACTACCTACAGCGACCTGTTATCTAGATTATAGACCGGTGTTTCCCAACTAGAGCGCCTCCAGCAGTTGCAAAACTACAACTCCCAGCATGCCCGGACAGCCTTCGGCTGTCCGGGCATGCTGGTAGTTGTAGTTTTGCAACAGCTGGAGGCACCCTGGTTGGGAAACACTGTCATAGACTTTACGGGCTGATTGCGGACCCTCTAGGGTTAAAGGGGTACTCCGGTGGAAAACTTTTTTTTTTTTTTTAAATGAACTGGTGCCAGAAATGTAAACAGATTTGTAAATGACTTCTATTAAAAAAATCTTACTCCTTCCAGTACTTTTTAGCAGCTGTATGCTACAGAGGAAATTCTTTGCTTTTTGAATTTCTTTTCCGTCTTGTCCACAGTGCTCTCTGCTGACACCGGATGTCCGTATCAGGAACTGTCCAGAGCAGCACAGGTTTGCTATGGGGATTTTCTCCTGCTCTGGACAGTTCCTGATACGGGCACCAGGTGTCAGCAGAGAGCACTGCGGACAAGACAAAAAAGAAATTCACAAAGAAAAGAATTTCCTCTGTAGCATACAGCTGCTAAGTAGTACTGGAAGGATAAAGATTTTTTAATAGAAGTCGTTTACAAATCTGTTTAACTTTCTGATTTAAAAAATTAATAAATAAATAAATTAAATAAATAAAAAGTTTTCCACCAGAGTACCCCTTTAAGGTCTACAATAGGATCTGGGAAATCTCCAGTGCATGGTGTAACAAGATCCCTCAGTGATTACTTAAAGTGTACCTGTCAGATCACCCAAAAAAAAAAAAAACTAAAAGTTATATGTTGCTCAGTATCTCATCCTCATCTTGTACATATCATTTTTATGTGTCTATGACCTATACTTCTCTCAGAATTAGCTTTATTTGTGAATTACCTTAATGTTGTCGATCAGAAGCAGGGGGGCGGGTCCCTTTCTTCTCCTCAGGTGATAACCACTCCCCCTTCCCCACTCTCCTCAGTCACTGCATCTGTAACCCTTTCCTTTCTAGTTTTATGCTATACACACACACTGTGTGCTTACAGCTTTTGCAAAACTACAGCTCCCAGCAGGCCCACACATCCTTTGATTTGTAGTTTTGCAACAGCTGGAGGCACATGATTGGTAAAACTCAGTTACAGCAGTGTTGCTGCAGGCTGTGTTCCTCCTACTGTTGCAAAACTACAACTCCCAGCATACCCACACATCATTTGGCTGTGCAGGCATACTGGGGGTTGTAGTTTTGCAACAGCTGGAGGCATATGATTGTAGTCCCCCTGTATTAGGTGCGTTCACACGACCGTCTGTTCCCAGTTTTTTTTATCCCCGTTTCGTTTCTGTTCTTTCAGGCTGTAAATGGATTAAAGACGGTTTTAAAAACATCCTATTCATGTCAATGGGATTATTTTTTACAATCAGTTTACATCCGTTTGTACCCGTCTGCACTCATTTCCGTTTTTTTTATTTATTTTTTTTTAACGGCAGAAAAAACGGTGCATGCAGTATATTTGTTCTTCCGTCAAAATGTTTTTTTTGTTTTTTTTTAACTGAACAATAACGGAAGAAAAAATACTGCACGTGCCATTTTTTCTGCAGTCAAAAAAAAAAACGGAAATGAGTGCAGACGGGTACAAACGGATATAAACGCATTGTTTAAAAAAAATCCAATTTTTGACGGGAGAAGAACGGGGTCTAGACGGCCGTGTGAACGCAGCCTTAGATATCCACACACACATATACATGCAGGGACACTTACTTTTTAACCCCTTAAGGACTCTGGGTTTTTACATCTTTCGTTTTTCCCTCCTTACCATATTTTGGCTTTTTTTTGCGCCACCAATTCTACTTTGCAGTGACATCAGTCATTTTACCCAAAAATCTACAGTGAAATGGAAAAAAAAAATTGTGCAACAAATGTGAAGAAAAAAACGCCATTTTGTAACTTTTGGGGTTCTCTGTTTCTACGTAGTACATATTTCGGTAACAATGACCCCTTATCATTATTCTGTAGGTCCATACGGTTAGAATGATCCCCGACTTATATAGGTGATTTTGTCGCACTTCTGGAAAAATCATAACTTCATGCACGAAAATGTATATGTTTAAAAATGTCATCTTCTGACCCCTATAACTTTTTTATTTTTCCGTGTATGGGGCGGTATGAGGGCTCATTTTTTGCTCAGTGATCTGAAATTTTTAGCAGTATTATTTTTGTATTGATAGGACTTATTGATCGCTTTTTCTTCATTTTTTCATGATATAAAAAGTGGCCAAAAATGCGCTTTTTTGGACTTGGACTCCCCGTCTGCCTGGCTTCTCGGTGGAGACTTTAGTTTTTTTCCCCATCTATGCAAAGTCACTCGTCTGTGGGTGCGTCGCCCCCTCTCCCCTTCCCTGCTACGTCTATTGACGCTTTTTCAGCACCTGATACGCTCGGTCGCACTTTATGATCTTTGGAGGATTAAAGGGGTTGTGTGCTGTCCTGCAGTTCGGAGCTCGGCTCACAGCGTCCGGAAGTTCATTACTCCAAATGCTGTGTGCGGGCCTCCGTGTACGCGGCCGCCGGGCGTGACATCACACCCGGCCACTTCGTGACGTCAACCACGGGGAGGTGACCTCACTTAGGATGGGACCCTAGCACAAATTCTGAGCCTAAGGCTCAAATATCCACTCACCTCTGCTGGGCATATAGATATATATACACATATAATCTGCTGGGCATATAGATATATATACACATATAATCTGCTGGGCGTATAGATATATATACACATATAATCTGCTGGGCGTATAGATATATATACACATATAATCTGCTGGGCGTATAGATATATATACACACATATAATCTGCTGGGCATATAGATATATATATATATATACATATAATCTGCTGGGCGTATAGATATATATATACACATATAATCTGCTGGTCATATAGATATATATATACACATATAATCTGCTGGGCGTATAGATATATATATACATATAATCTGCTGGTCATATAGATATATATATACACATATAATCTGCTGGGCATATAGATATATATATACACATATAATCTGCTGGTCATATAGATATATATATACACATATAATCTGCTGGGCATATAGATATATATATACACATATAATCTGCTGGGCATATAGATATATATACATATAATCTGCTGGTCATATAGATATATATATACACATATAATCTGCTGGGCGTATAGATATATATATATACACATATAATCTGCTGGGCATATAGATATATATATATACACATATAATCTGCTGGTCATATAGATATATATATACACATATAATCTGCTGGGCGTATAGATATATATATATACACATATAATCTGCTGGGCATATAGATATATATATACACATATAATCTGCTGGGCGTATAGATATATATACACACATATAATCTGCTGGGCATATAGATATATATATATATATATACATATATAATCTGCTGGGCGTATAGATATATATATATATATACACATATAATCTGCTGGGCGTATAGATATATATACACACATATAATCTGCTGGGCATATAGATATATATATACACACATATAATCTGCTAGGCATATAGATATATATACACACATATAATCTGCTGGGCATATAGATATATATACACATATAATCTGCTGGGCGTATAGATATATATATACACATATAATCTGCTAGGCATATAGATATATATACACACATATAATCTGCTGGGCGTATAGATATATATACACACATATAATCTGCTAGGCATATAGATATATATACACACATATAATCTGCTGGGCATATAGATATATATACACATATAATCTGCTGGGCGTATAGATATATATACACACATATAATCTGCTGGGCGTATAGATATATATACACATATAATCTGCTGGGCGTATAGATATATATACACATATAATCTGCTGGGCATATAGATATATATATACACATATAATCTGCTGGGCGTATAGATATATATACACACATATAATCTGCTGGGCATATAGATATATATATACACATATAATCTGCTGGGCGTATAGATATATATATACACATATAATCTGCTGGGCGTATAGATATATATACACACATATAATCTGCTGGGCATATAGATATATATATACACATATAATCTGCTGGGCGTATAGATATATATACACACATATAATCTGCTGGTCATATAGATATATATATATACACATATAATCTGCTGGGCATATAGATATATATACACATATAATCTGCTGGGCATATAGATATATATATACACATATAATCTGCTGGTCATATAGATATATATATACACATATAATCTGCTGGGCGTATAGATATATATATACATATAATCTGCTGGTCATATAGATATATATATACACATATAATCTGCTGGGCATATAGATATATATATACACATATAATCTGCTGGTCATATAGATATATATATACACATATAATCTGCTGGGCATATAGATATATATATACACATATAATCTGCTGGGCATATAGATATATATATACATATAATCTGCTGGTCATATAGATATATATATACACATATAATCTGCTGGGCGTATAGATATATATATATACACATATAATCTGCTGGGCATATAGATATATATATATACACATATAATCTGCTGGTCATATAGATATATATATACACATATAATCTGCTGGGCGTATAGATATATAGATATACACATATAATCTGCTGGGCATATAGATATATATATACACATATAATCTGCTGGGCGTATAGATATATATACACACATATAATCTGCTGGGCATATAGATATATATATATATATACACACATATAATCTGCTGGGCGTATAGATATATATATATATACACATATAATCTGCTGGGCGTATAGATATATATACACACATATAATCTGCTGGGCATATAGATATATATATACACACATATAATCTGCTGGGCGTATAGATATATATATATACACATATAATCTGCTGGGCATATAGATATATATATACACATATAATCTGCTGGGCGTATAGATATATATACACACATATAATCTGCTGGGCATATAGATATATATATATATATACACACATATAATCTGCTGGGCGTATAGATATATATATATATACACATATAATCTGCTGGGCGTATAGATATATATACACACATATAATCTGCTGGGCATATAGATATATATACACATATAATCTGCTGGGCGTATAGATATATATATACACACATATAATCTGCTGGGCGTATAGATATATATACACACATATAATCTGCTGGGCATATAGATATATATACACACATATAATCTGCTGGGCATATAGATATATATACACATATAATCTGCTGGGCGTATAGATATATATACACACATATAATCTGCTGGGCGTATAGATATATATACACATATAATCTGCTGGGCATATAGATATATATACACATATAATCTGCTGGGCATATAGATATATATATATATACACATATAATCTGCTGGGCATATAGATATATATATATATACATATAATCTGCTGGGCATATAGATATATATACACACATATAATCTGCTGGGCGTATAGATATATATACACATATAATCTGCTGGGCATATAGATATATATATACACATATAATCTGCTGGGCGTATAGATATATATACACACATATAATCTGCTGGGCATATAGATATATATATACACATATAATCTGCTGGGCGTATAGATATATATACACACATATAATCTGCTGGGCGTATAGATATATATACACACATATAATCTGCTGGGCATATAGATATATATATACACATATAATCTGCTGGGCGTATAGATATATATATACACATATAATCTGCTGGGCGTATAGATATATATACACACATATAATCTGCTGGGCATATAGATATATATATACACATATAATCTGCTGGGCATATAGATATATATATATACACATATAATCTGCTGGGCATATAGATATATATATACACATATAATCTGCTGGGCATATAGATATATATATATACATATAATCTGCTGGGCGTATAGATATATATACACACATATAATCTGCTGGGCATATAGATATATATATATATATATATATATATACACATATAATCTGCTGGGCGTATAGATATATATATACACACATATAATCTGCTGGGCATATAGATATATATATACACATATAATCTGCTGGGCGTATAGATATATATACACATATAATCTGCTGGGCATATAGATATATATACACATATAATCTGCTGGGCATATAGATATATATATACACATATAATCTGCTGGGCATATAGATATATATACACATATAATCTGCTGGGCATATAGATATATATATATATATATATATATATATATACACATATAATCTGCTGGGCGTATAGATATATATATACACACATATAATCTGCTGGGCATATAGATATATATACACATATAATCTGCTGGGCGTATAGATATATATATACACACATATAATCTGCTGGGCATATAGATATATACACACATATAATCTGCTGGGCATATAGATATATATATACACATATAATCTGCTGGGCATATAGATATATATATACACATATAATCTGCTGGTCATATAGATATATATATACACATATAATCTGCTGGGCATATAGATATATATATACACATATAATCTGCTGGGCATATAGATATATATACACATATAATCTGCTGGGCGTATAGATATATATACACATAATCTGCTGGGCGTATAGATATATATACACACATATAATCTGCTGGGCGTATAGATATATATATACACATATAATCTGCTGGGCGTATAGATATATATATACACATATAATCTGCTGGGCGTATAGATATATATACACACATATAATCTGCTGGGCATATAGATATATATACACACATATAATCTGCTGGGCGTATAGATATATATATACACATATAATCTGCTGGGCATATAGATATATATATATACACATATAATCTGCTGGGCATATAGATATATACACACATATAATCTGCTGGGCATATAGATATATATATACACACACATATAATCTGCTGGGTATATAGATATATATATATATACACATATAATCTGCTGGGCATATAGATATATATATATATACACATATAATCTGCTGGGCGTATAGATATATATATATACATATAATCTGCTGGGCATATAGATATATATATATACACATATAATCTGCTGGGCATATAGATATATATATATACACATATAATCTGCTGGGCATATAGATATAGATACACATATAATCTGCTGGGCATATAGATATAGATACACATATAATCTGCTGGGCATATAGATATATATATACACACATAATCTGCTGGGCATATAGATATATATACACACATATAATCTGCTGGGCATATAGATATATATACACACATATAATCTGCTGGGCATATAGATATATATACATATAATCTGCTGGGCAAATAGATATATATACACACAATCTGCTGGGCATATAGATATATATATATACATATAATCTGCTGGGCATATAGATATATATATATATACACATATAATCTGCTGGGCATATAGATATATATATATATATACACATATAATCTGCTGGGCGTATAGATATATATACACACATATAATCTGCTGGGCATATAGATATATATATACACATATAATCTGCTGGGCATATAGATATATATATACACATATAATCTGCTGGGCATATAGATATATATATACACATATAATCTGCTGGGCATATAGATATATATACACACATATAATCTGCTGGGCATATAGATATATATATACACATATAATCTGCTGGGCATATAGATATATATATACACATATAATCTGCTGGGCATATAGATATATATATACACATATAATCTGCTGGGCATATAGATATATATATACACACATATAATCTGCTGGGCGTATAGATATATATACACACATATAATCTGCTGGGCATATAGATATATATATACACATATAATCTGCTGGGTATATAGATATATATATATACACATATAATCTGCTGGACATATAGATATATATATACACATATAATCTGCTGGGCATACAGATATATATATATATATACACACATAATCTGCTGGGTATATAGATATATATATACACATATAATCTGCTGGGCATATAGATATATATATACACATATAATCTGCTGGGCATATAGATATATATACACACATATAATCTGCTGGGCATATAGATATATATATATATACACATATAATCTGCTGGGCATATAGATATATATATATATACACATATAATCTGCTGGGCATATAGATATATATATACACATATAATCTGCTGGGCGTATAGATATATATATACACATATAATCTGCTGGGCATATAGATATATATATACACATATAATCTGCTGGGTATATAGATATATATATATATACACACATATAATCTGCTGGGCATATAGATATATATATACACATATAATCTGCTGGGTATATAGATATATATATATATACACACATATAATCTGCTGGGTATATAGATATATATATATATATATATATACACATATAATCTGCTGGGTATATAGATATATATACACATAATCTGCTGGGCATATAGATATATATACACACATATAATCTGCTGGGCGTATAGATATATATACACACATATAATCTGCTGGGCATATAGATATATATATACACACATAATCTGCTGGGCATATAGATATATATACACACATATATACACATATAATCTGCTGGGTATATAGATATATATATACACATATAATCTGCTGGGCATATAGATATATATATACATATAATCTGCTGGGCATATAGATATATATATATACATATAATCTGCTGGGCATATAGATATATATATACACACATATAATCTGCTGGGTTTATAGATATATATATATATACACACATAATCTGCTGGGCGTATAGATATATATATACACATATAATCTGCTGGGCATATAGATATATATATACACATAATCTGCTGGGCGTATAGATATATATACACACATATAATCTGCTGGGCATATAGATATATATATACACATAATCTGCTGGGTATATAGATATATATACACACATATAATCTGCTGGGCATATAGATATATATATACACATATAATCTGCTGGGCGTATAGATATATATACACACATATAATCTGCTGGGCGTATAGATATATATATACACATATAATCTGCTGGGCATATAGATATATACACACATATAATCTGCTGGGCATATAGATATATATATATACATATAATCTGCTGGGCGTATAGATATATATATATATATATACACACATATAATCTGCTGGGCATATAGATATATATATACACATATAATCTGCTGGGCGTATAGATATATATACACACATATAATCTGCTGGGCATATAGATATATATATACACATAATCTGCTGGGTATATAGATATATATACACACATATAATCTGCTGGGCATATAGATATATATATACACATATAATCTGCTGGGCATATAGATATATATATACACATATAATCTGCTGGGCATATAGATATATATACACATATAATCTGCTGGGTATATAGATATATATACACATAATCTGCTGGGCATATAGATATATATATACACATATAATCTGCTGGGCATATAGATATATATACACATATAATCTGCTGGGCATATAGATATATATACACACATATAATCTGCTGGGTATATAGATATATATATATATACACATATAATCTGCTGGGCGTATAGATATATATATATATATACACATATAATCTGCTGGGCGTATAGATATATATACACATATAATCTGCTGGGCATATAGATATATATACACATATAATCTGCTGGGTATATAGATATATATATATACATATAATCTGCTGGGTATATAGATATATATATATACACATATAATCTGCTGGGCATATAGATATATATATACACATAATCTGCTGGGCATATAGATATATATATACACACATATAATCTGCTGGGCATATAGATATATATATACACATATAATCTGCTGGGCATATAGATATATATATATACACATATAATCTGCTGGGCATATAGATATATATACACATATAATCTGCTGGGTATATAGATATATATATACACACATATAATCTGCTGGGTATATAGATATATATACACACATATAATCTGCTGGGCATATAGATATATATATATATATATACACATATAATCTGCTGGGCATATAGATATATACACACATATAATCTGCTGGGCATATAGATATATATATACACACATATAATCTGCTGGGCGTATAGATATATATACACATAATCTGCTGGGCGTATAGATATATATACACATATAATCTGCTGGGCATATAGATATATATACACATATAATCTGCTGGGCATATAGATATATATATACACATATAATCTGCTGGGCGTATAGATATATATATACACATATAATCTGCTGGGCATATAGATATATATATACACATAATCTGCTGGGCGTATAGATATATATACACACATATAATCTGCTGGGCATATAGATATATATATACACATATAATCTGCTGGGCGTATAGATATATATATATATACACATATAATCTGCTGGGCATATAGATATATATATATACACATAATCTGCTGGGCATATAGATATATATACACATATAATCTGCTGGGCATATAGATATATATACACATAATCTGCTGGGCGTATAGATATATATACACACATATAATCTGCTGGGCGTATAGATATATATACACACATATAATCTGCTGGGTGTATAGATATATATATACATATAATCTGCTGGGCATATAGATATATATATACACATATAATCTGCTGGGCATATAGATATATATATATACACACATATAATCTGCTGGGCGTATAGATATATATACACACATAATCTGCTGGGCATATAGATATATATACACACATATAATCTGCTGGGCGTATAGATATATATACACACATATAATCTGCTGGGTATATAGATATATATATATACACATAATCTGCTGGGCATATAGATATATATATACACACATAATCTGCTGGGCATATAGATATATATACACACATATAATCTGCTGGGCGTATAGATATATATACACACATATAATCTGCTGGGTATATAGATATATATACACACATATAATCTGCTGGGTATATAGATATATATATACACACATATAATCTGCTGGGTATATAGATATATATACACATATAATCTGCTGGGCATATAGATATATATACACATAATCTGCTGGGTATATAGATATATACACACATATAATCTGCTGGGCGTATAGATATATATATACACACATATAATCTGCTGGGCATATAGATATATATATACACATATAATCTGCTGGGCATATAGATATATATATATACACATATAATCTGCTGGGTATATAGATATATATATATACACATATAATCTGCTGGGCGTATAGATATATATATATACACATATAATCTGCTGGGCGTATAGATATATATACACATATAATCTGCTGGGCGTATAGATATATATACACATATAATCTGCTGGGTATATAGAAATATATATACACATATAATCTGCTGGGCGTATAGATATATATACACACATATAATCTGCTGGGCATATAGATATATATACACATATAATCTGCTGGGTATATAGAAATATATATACACATATAATCTGCTGGGCATATAGATATATATATATATACATATAATCTGCTGGGCATATAGATATATATACACACATATAATCTGCTGGGCATATAGATATATATATACACATATAATCTGCTGGGCATATAGATATATATACACATATAATCTGCTGGGCATATAGATATATATACACACATATAATCTGCTGGGTATATAGATATATATACACACATATAATCTGCTGGGCGTATAGATATATATATAACACATATAATCTGCTGGGCGTATAGATATATATATACACATATAATCTGCTGGGTATATAGATATATATATACACATATAATCTGCTGGGCATATAGATATATATACACATATAATCTGCTGGGCATATAGATATATATACACACATATAATCTGCTGGGTATATAGATATATATACACACATATAATCTGCTGGGCGTATAGATATATATATACACATATAATCTGCTGGGCGTATAGATATATATATACACATATAATCTGCTGGGTATATAGATATATATATACACATATAATCTGCTGGGCATATAGATATATATACACATATAATCTGCTGGGCATATAGATATATATACACACATATAATCTGCTGGGCATATAGATATATATACACACACATAATCTGCTGGGCGTATAGATATATATACACACATATAATCTGCTGGGTATATAGATATATATATATATATACACATATAATCTGCTGGGCGTATAGATATATATATACACACATATAATCTGCTGGGCGTATAGATATATATATATACACACATATAATCTGCTGGGCATATAGATATATATATATACACATATAATCTGCTGGGCGTATAGATATATATATACACACATATAATCTGCTGGGCGTATAGATATATATATATACACACATATAATCTGCTGGGTATATAGATATATATTACACACACATAATCTGCTGGGCATATAGATATATATACACACATATAATCTGCTGGGTATATAGATATATATATATATATACACATATAATCTGCTGGGCGTATAGATATATATACACACATATAATCTGCTGGGCGTATAGATATATATATACACATATAATCTGCTGGGCGTATAGATATATATACACACATATAATCTGCTGGGCGTATAGATATATATATACACATATAATCTGCTGGGCGTATAGATATATATACACACATATAATCTGCTGGGTATATAGATATATATACACACATATAATCTGCTGGGCATATAGATATATATATACACATATAATCTGCTGGGCGTATAGATATATAATATACACATATAATCTGCTGGGCATATAGATATATATACACATATAATCTGCTGGGCATATAGATATATATACACACATATAATCTGCTGGGCATATAGATATATATATATACACACATATAATCTGCTGGGTATATAGATATATATACACACATATTAATCTGCTGGGCATATAGATATATATATACACATATAATCTGCTGGGTATATAGATATATATATATACACATATAATCTGCTGGGCATATAGATATATATATACATATAATCTGCTGGGCATATAGATATATATATACACATATAATCTGCTGGGTATATAGATATATATATACACATATAATCTTGCTGGGGCATATAGATATATACACACATATAATCTGCTGGGCATATAGATATATATATACACACATATAATCTGCTGGGCGTATAGATATATATATACACATATAATCTGCTGGGCGTATAGATATATATATATACATATAATCTGCTGGGCATATAGATATATATATACACATATAATCTGCTGGGCATATAGATATATATACACACATATAATCTGCTGGGCATATAGATATATATATACACACATATAATCTGCTGGGCGTATAGATATATATACACATATAATCTGCTGGGCGTATAGATATATATATATGCACACATAATCTGCTGGGTATATAGATATATATATATACACATAATCTGCTGGGTATATAGATATATATATATACACATAATCTGCTGGGCGTATAGATATATATATACACACATATAATCTGCTGGGTATATAGATATAGATATATACACATATAATCTGCTGGGCGTATAGATATATATACACATATAATCTGCTGGGTATATAGATATATATACACATAATCTGCTGGGCGTATAGATATATATATATACACATAATCTGCTGGGCATATAGATATATATATACACATATAATCTGCTGGGCATATAGATATATATACACATATAATCTGCTGGGCGTATAGATATATATACACACATAATCTGCTGGGCGTATAGATATATATATACACATATAATCTGCTGGGTATATAGATATATATATATACACACATATAATCTGCTGGGTATATAGATATATATATATACACATATAATCTGCTGGGTATATAGATAAATATATACATATAATCTGCTGGGTATATAGATATATATATATACACATATAATCTGCTGGGTATATAGATATATATATACACATATAATCTGCTGGGTATATAGATATATATATATACACATATAATCTGCTGGGTATATAGATATATATACACATATAATCTGCTGGGTATATAGATATATATACACACATAATCTGCTGGGCGTATAGATATATATATACACATATAATCTGCTGGGTATATAGATATATATACACATATAATCTGCTGGGTATATAGATATATATACATATATAATCTGCTGGGTATATAGATATATATACACACATATAATCTGCTGGGTATATAGATATATATATATACACATATAATCTGCTGGGTATATAGATATATATATATATACACATATAATCTGCTGGGTATATAGATATATATACACATATAATCTGCTGGGTATATAGATATATATACACATATAATCTGCTGGGCATATAGATATATATATACACATATAATCTGCTGGGCATATAGATATATATAACACACATATAATCTGCTGGGTATATAGATATATATACACACATATAATCTGCTGGGCGTATAGATATATATATACACATATAATCTGCTGGGCATATAGATATATATACACATATAATCTGCTGGGTATATAGATATATATACACACATATAATCTGCTGGGCATATAGATATATATACACATATAATCTGCTGGGCGTATAGATATATATATACACATATAATCTGCTGGGCATATAGATATATATACACATATAATCTGCTGGGCATATAGATATATATACACACATATAATCTGCTGGGTATATAGATATATATACACACACATAATCTGCTGGGCATATAGATATATATATACACACATATAATCTGCTGGGTATATAGATATATATATATATATATATACACATATAATCTGCTGGGCGTATAGATATATATATACACATATAATCTGCTGGGCGTATAGATATATATACACACATATAATCTGCTGGGCGTATAGATATATATACACACATATAATCTGCTGGGTATATAGATATATATATATACATATAATCTGCTGGGCATATAGATATATATACACATATATAATCTGCTGGGCGTATAGATATATATATACACACATATAATCTGCTGGGCGTATAGATATATATATACACACATATAATCTGTGCTGGGCATATAGATATATATATATACACATATAATCTGCTGGGCGTATAGATATATATATACACATATAATCTGCTGGGCATATAGATATATATATATACACACATATAATCTGCTGGGTATATAGATATATATACACACATATAATCTGCTGGGCATATAGATATATATATACACATATAATCTGCTGGGTATATAGATATATATATATACACATATAATCTGCTGGGCGTATAGATATATATATACATATAATCTGCTGGGCATATAGATATATACACACATATAATCTGCTGGGCATATAGATATATATATACACACATATAATCTGCTGGGCGTATAGATATATATACACATAATCTGCTGGGCGTATAGATATATATATATATACATATAATCTGCTGGGCATATAGATATATACACACATATAATCTGCTGGGCATATAGATATATATATACACACATATAATCTGCTGGGCGTATAGATATATATATACACATATAATCTGCTGGGCGTATAGATATATATACACATATAATCTGCTGGGCATATAGATATATATATACACATATAATCTGCTGGGCGTATAGATATATATATATATACACATATAATCTGCTGGGCATATAGATATATATATATATATACATATAATCTGCTGGGCATATAGATATATATACACATATAATCTGCTGGGCGTATAGATATATATATACACATATAATCTGCTGGGCGTATAGATATATATACACATATAATCTGCTGGGCATATAGATATATATATACACATATAATCTGCTGGGCATATAGATATATATACACACATAATCTGCTGGGCGTATAGATATATATATACACATATAATCTGCTGGGCATATAGATATATACACACATATAATCTGCTGGGCATATAGATATATATATACACATATAATCTGCTGGGTATATAGATATATATATATACACATATAATCTGCTGGGCATATAGATATATATACACACATATAATCTGCTGGGCATATAGATATATATATACACATATAATCTGCTGGGCATATAGATATATATATACACACATATAATCTGCTGGGCGTATAGATATATATATACACATATAATCTGCTGGGCGTATAGATATATATACACATATAATCTGCTGGGCATATAGATATATATACACATATAATCTGCTGGGCGTATAGATATATATATATACACATAATCTGCTGGGTATATAGATATATATATATACACATAATCTGCTGGGTATATAGATATATATATATACACATAATCTGCTGGGTATATAGATATATATATATACACATAATCTGCTGGGTGTATAGATATATATATACACATATAATCTGCTGGGTATATAGATATATATATATATACACACATATAATCTGCTGGGTATATAGATATAGATATATACACACATAATCTGCTGGGCGTATAGATATATATATACACATATAATCTGCTGGGCGTATAGATATATATACACATAATCTGCTGGGCATATAGATATATATACACATATAATCTGCTGGGCATATAGATATATATACACATATAATCTGCTGGGCGTATAGATATATATACACATAATCTGCTGGGCGTATAGATATATATATATGCACACATAATCTGCTGGGCGTATAGATATATATATACACATATAATCTGCTGGGTATATAGATATATATATACACATATAATCTGCTGGGCATATAGATATATATACACATATAATCTGCTGGGTATATAGATATATATACACATATAATCTGCTGGGTATATAGATATATATATATACACATATAATCTGCTGGGTATATAGATATATATACACATATAATCTGCTAGGTATATAGATATATATATATACATATAATCTGCTGGGTATATAGATATATACACATATAATCTGCTGGGTATATAGATATATATACACATATAATCTGCTGGGTATATAGATATATATACATATATAATCTGCTGGGTATATAGATATATATACACACATATAATCTGCTGGGTATATAGATATATATATATACACATATAATCTGCTGGGTATATAGATATATATACACATATAATCTGCTGGGTATATAGATATATATACACATATAATCTGCTGGGCATATAGATATATACACACATATAATCTGCTGGGTATATAGATATATATATATACACATATAATCTGCTGGGTATATAGATATATATACACATATAATCTGCTGGGTATATAGATATATATATATACATATAATCTGCTGGGTATATAGATATATACACACATAATCTGCTGGGCGTATAGATATATATATACACATATAATCTGCTGGGTATATAGATATATATACACATATAATCTGCTGGGTATATAGATATATATACACATATAATCTGCTGGGTATATAGATATATATACACATATAATCTGCTGGGTATATAGATATATATACACATATAATCTGCTGGGTATATAGATATATATATACACATATAATCTGCTGGGCATATAGATATATATACACACATATAATCTGCTGGGCGTATAGATATATATACACACATATAATCTGCTGGGTATATAGATATATATACACACACATAATCTGCTGGGCATATAGATATATATACACATATAATCTGCTGGGCGTATAGATATATATATACACATATAATCTGCTGGGCGTATAGATATATACACACATATAATCTGCTGGGCATATAGATATATACACACATATAATCTGCTGGGCATATAGATATATATATACACACATATAATCTGCTGGGCGTATAGATATATATATACACATATAATCTGCTGGGCATATAGATATATATATATATATACATATAATCTGCTGGGCATATAGATATATATATACACACATATAATCTGCTGGGTATATAGATATATACACACATATAATCTGCTGGGCATATAGATATATATATACACACATATAATCTGCTGGGCGTATAGATATATATATACACACATATAATCTGCTGGGCGTATAGATATATATATACACACATATAATCTGCTGGGCATATAGATATATATATACACATATAATCTGCTGGGCGTATAGATATATATATACACACATATAATCTGCTGGGCGTATAGATATATATATACACATATAATCTGCTGGGCGTATAGATATATATACACATAATCTGCTGGGCATATAGATATATATATACACATATAATCTGCTGGGCATATAGATATATATACACATATAATCTGCTGGGCGTATAGATATATATACACATAATCTGCTGGGCGTATAGATATATATATATGCACACATAATCTGCTGGGCGTATAGATATATATATACACATATAATCTGCTGGGTATATAGATATATATATACACATATAATCTGCTGGGTATATAGATATATATATACACATATAATCTGCTGGGTATATAGATATATATATATACACATATAATCTGCTGGGTATATAGATATATATACACATATAATCTGCTGGGTATATAGATATATATATATACATATAATCTGCTGGGTATATAGATATATACACACATAATCTGCTGGGCGTATAGATATATATATACACATATAATCTGCTGGGTATATAGATATATATACACATATAATCTGCTGGGTATATAGATATATATACATATATAATCTGCTGGGTATATAGATATATATACACACATATAATCTGCTGGGTATATAGATATATATATATACACATATAATCTGCTGGGTATATAGATATATATATATACACATATAATCTGCTGGGTATATAGATATATATACACATATAATCTGCTGGGTATATAGATATATATATATACATATAATCTGCTGGGTATATAGATATATACACACATAATCTGCTGGGCATATAGATATATATACACATATAATCTGCTGGGTATATAGATATATATACACATATAATCTGCTGGGTATATAGATATATATACACATATAATCTGCTGGGTATATAGATATATATACACATATAATCTGCTGGGTATATAGATATATATATACACATATAATCTGCTGGGCATATAGATATATATACACACATATAATCTGCTGGGCGTATAGATATATATACACATATAATCTGCTGGGTATATAGATATATATATACATAATCTGCTGGGCGTATAGATATATATACACACATATAATCTGCTGGGTATATAGATATATATATACACATATAATCTGCTGGGCGTATAGATATATATATACACATATAATCTGCTGGGCATATAGATATATATACACACATATAATCTGCTGGGTATATAGATATATTTACACACACATAATCTGCTGGGCATATAGATATATATATACACATATAATCTGCTGGGTATATAGATATATATATATATATACACATATAATCTGCTGGGCATATAGATATATACACACATATAATCTGCTGGGCGTATAGATATATATATACACACATATAATCTGCTGGGCGTATAGATATATATATACACACATATAATCTGCTGGGCATATAGATATATATATATACACATATAATCTGCTGGGCGTATAGATATATATATACACACATATAATCTGCTGGGCGTATAGATATATATATACACACATATAATCTGCTGGGCATATAGATATATATATACACACATATAATCTGCTGGGTATATAGATATATATACACACATATAATCTGCTGGGCATATAGATATATATATACACATATAATCTGCTGGGTATATAGATATATATATATACACATATAATCTGCTGGGCATATAGATATATATACACACATATAATCTGCTGGGCGTATAGATATATATATACACATATAATCTGCTGGGCATATAGATATATATACACATAATCTGCTGGGCATATAGATATATACACACATATAATCTGCTGGGCATATAGATATATATATACACACATATAATCTGCTGGGCGTATAGATATATATATACACATATAATCTGCTGGGCGTATAGATATATATACACATATAATCTGCTGGGCATATAGATATATATATACACATATAATCTGCTGGGCATATAGATATATATACACATATAATCTGCTGGGCGTATAGATATATATATACACACATATAATCTGCTGGGCGTATAGATATATATATACACATATAATCTGCTGGGCGTATAGATATATATACACATATAATCTGCTGGGCATATAGATATATATATACACATATAATCTGCTGGGCATATAGATATATATACACATATAATCTGCTGGGCGTATAGATATATATATATACATATAATCTGCTGGGTATATAGATATATATATATATATACACACATATAATCTGCTGGGTATATAGATATAGATATATATACACACATATAATCTGCTGGGTATATAGATATATATACACACATATAATCTGCTGGGCATATAGATATATATATACACATATAATCTGCTGGGCGTATAGATATATATACACATAATCTGCTGGGTGTATAGATATATATATACACATATAATCTGCTGGGTATATAGATATATATATATATACACACATATAATCTGCTGGGTATATAGATATAGATATATACACACATAATCTGCTGGGCGTATAGATATATATATACACATATAATCTGCTGGGCGTATAGATATATATACACATAATCTGCTGGGCATATAGATATATATATATACATAGAATCTGCTGGGTATATAGATATATATATATACACATATAATCTGCTGGGGGCATATAGATATATATACACATATAATCTGCTGGGCATATAGATATATATACACACATATAATCTGCTGGGCGTATAGATATATATACACATATAATCTGCTGGGCATATAGATATATATACACATATAATCTGCTGGGCATATAGATATATATACACACATATAATCTGCTGGGTATATAGATATATATACACACACATAATCTGCTGGGCATATAGATATATATACACACATATAATCTGCTGGGTATATAGATATATATATATATACACATATAATCTGCTGGGCGTATAGATATATATATACACATATAATCTGCTGGGCGTATAGATATATATACACACATATAATCTGCTGGGCATATAGATATATATACACATATATAATCTGCTGGGCGTATAGATATATATATACACACATATAATCTGCTGGGCATATAGATATATATATATATACATATAATCTGCTGGGCGTATAGATATATATATACACACATATAATCTGCTGGGCGTATAGATATATATATACACACATATAATCTGCTGGGCATATAGATATATATATATACACATATAATCTGCTGGGCGTATAGATATATATATATACACACATATAATCTGCTGGGCGTATAGATATATATATACACACATATAATCTGCTGGGCATATAGATATATATATATACACACATATAATCTGCTGGGTATATAGATATATATATACACATATAATCTGCTGGGTATATAGATATATATACACATATAATCTGCTGGGTATATAGATATATATACACATATAATCTGCTGGGCATATAGATATATATATACACATATAATCTGCTGGGTATATAGATATATATATATACACATATAATCTGCTGGGCATATAGATATATATACACATAATCTGCTGGGCATATAGATATATATATATATACATATAATCTGCTGGGCATATAGATATATACACACATATAATCTGCTGGGCATATAGATATATATATACACACATATAATCTGCTGGGCGTATAGATATATATATACACATATAATCTGCTGGGCGTATAGATATATATACACATATAATCTGCTGGGTGTATAGATATATATATGCACACATAATCTGCTGGGCATATAGATATATATACACATATAATCTGCTGGGTGTATAGATATATATACACACATATAATCTGCTGGGTATATAGATATAGATATATACACACATAATCTGCTGGGCGTATAGATATATATATACACATATAATCTGCTGGGCGTATAGATATATATACACATAATCTGCTGGGCATATAGATATATATATACACATATAATCTGCTGGGCATATAGATATATATACACATATAATCTGCTGGGCATATAGATATATATATATACACATATAATCTGCTGGGCATATAGATATATATACACATATAATCTGCTGGGCGTATAGATATATATATAAACATATAATCTGCTGGGCATATAGATATATATATATATACATATAATCTGCTGGGCATATAGATATATATATATATATACACATATAATCTGCTGGGCGTATAGATATATATATATACACATATAATCTGCTGGGCGTATAGATATATATACACACATATAATCTGCTGGGTATATAGATATATATATATACACATATAATCTGCTGGGCATATAGATATATATATACACATATAATCTGCTGGGCATATAGATATATATATATATACACACATAATCTGCTGGGTATATAGATATATATATACACATATAATCTGCTGGGCATATAGATATATATATACACATATAATCTGCTGGGCATATAGATATATATATACACACATATAATCTGCTGGGCATATAGATATATATATACACACATATAATCTGCTGGGCGTATAGATATATATACACACATATAATCTGCTGGGCATATAGATATATATATACACATATAATCTGCTGGGTATATAGATATATATATATACACATATAATCTGCTGGACATATAGATATATATATACACATATAATCTGCTGGGCGTATAGATATATATATACACATATAATCTGCTGGGCGTATAGATATATATATACACATATAATCTGCTGGGTATATAGATATATATATACACATATAATCTGCTGGGCATATAGATATATATACACACATATAATCTGCTGGGCATATAGATATATATATATATACACATATAATCTGCTGGGCATATAGATATATATATACACATATAATCTGCTGGGTATATAGATATATATATATACACACATATAATCTGCTGGGTATATAGATATATATATATACACATATAATCTGCTGGGTATATAGATATATATATATACACATATAATCTGCTGGGCATATAGATATATATATACATATAATCTGCTGGGTATATAGATATATATATATACACATATAATCTGCTGGGTATATAGATATATATATATACACATATAATCTGCTGGGTATATAGATATATATATACACATATAATCTGCTGGGTATATAGATATATATATATACATATAATCTGCTGGGTATATAGATATATACACACATAATCTGCTGGGCGTATAGATATATATATATACACATATAATCTGCTGGGTATATAGATATATATACACATATAATCTGCTGGGTATATAGATATATATACACATATAATCTGCTGGGTATATAGATATATATACACATATAATCTGCTGGGCGTATAGATATATATACACACATATAATCTGCTGGGTATATAGATATATATACACATATAATCTGCTGGGTGTATAGATATATATATACACATATAATCTGCTGGGTATATAGATATATATATATACACATATAATCTGCTGGGTATATAGATATATATACACATATAATCTGCTGGGTATATAGATATATACACATATAATCTGCTGGGTATATAGATATATATACACACATATAATCTGCTGGGTATATAGATATATATATATACACACATATAATCTGCTGGGTATATAGATATATATATACACATATAATCTGCTGGGTATATAGATATATATACATATAATCTGCTGGGCATATAGATATATATACACATATAATCTGCTGGGTGTATAGATATATATATACACATATAATCTGCTGGGTATATAGATATATATATATACACATATAATCTGCTGGGTATATAGATATATATACATATAATCTGCTGGGCATATAGATATATACACATATAATCTGCTGGGCGTATAGATATATATACACATATAATCTGCTGGGCATATAGATATATATACACATATAATCTGCTGGGCATATAGATATATACACATATAATCTGCTGGGCATATAGATATATACACATATAATCTGCTGGGCATATAGATATATATACACATATAATCTGCTGGGCATATAGATATATATACACATATAATCTGCTGGGTATATAGATATATACACATATAATCTGCTGGGTATATAGATATATATACACACATATAATCTGCTGGGCATATAGATATATACACATATAATCTGCTGGGTATATAGATATATACACATATAATCTGCTGGGTATATAGATATATATACACACATATAATCTGCTGGGTATATAGATATATATATATACATATAATCTGCTGGGTATATAGATATATACACATATAATCTGCTGGGCATATAGATATATATATACACATATAATCTGCTGGGTATATAGATATATATATACACATATAATCTGCTGGGTATATAGATATATATATATACATATAATCTGCTGGGTATATAGATATATATATACACATATAATCTGCTGGGCGTATAGATATATATATACACATATAATCTGCTGGGTATATAGATATATATATACACATATAATCTGCTGGGTATATAGATATATAGATATATATACACATATAATCTGCTGGGTATATAGATATATAGATATATATACACACATAATCTGCTGGGTATATAGATATATATACACACATATAATCTGCTGGGTATATAGATATATATATATACATATAATCTGCTGGGTATATAGATATATATATACACACATATAATCTGCTGGGTATATAGATATATATATACATATAATCTGCTGGGTATATAGATATATATATATATATAATCTGCTGGGTATATAGATATATATATACACACATATAATCTGCTGGGTATATAGATATATATACACATATAATCTGCTGGGTATATAGATATATATACACATATAATCTGCTGGGTATATAGATATATATATATACACACATATAATCTGCTGGGTATATAGATATATATATACATATAATCTGCTGGGTATATAGATATATATATATACACATATAATCTGCTGGGTATATAGCCTCTGACTGGGTGACATGCTGGATCCATTAAAACTCCACCTGTGAGAAAGGGGGAGGGGTGCACAGCTAAAGAGGCGGCCATTCCCCCCTGAGAGTTTTTTGACCAATGTGCGCTGCTGCAATCCTCTTTTTTTGGCGGCCCATACTATGTTTGCTCGTCACCTTGGGGGGTTGTGCTGCTGCTCAGGCCCCCTCTGCGCTGAACGACCCCTCGGGTACCCTTCAGTATCATCCTGACTCCATTACTAAAGCGTTCTTATTATTCTGAGCTGTAAGTCCCTTCGTTCTCAGCTTCCCTTGGACCCGGGAGCGAGTTCCGAGGTGCTTCACTCTTTTCTTTCTAATTGTAGCCTCCCAGCTCTTTCTGGGGCAGATAGAGATTTACTGAATACCCCCTCTCGGAGGTTCTTAAATCTCTCCCTGAGGGTCACTCACCGGGTGGTTGTACTTACCTCTACTATAAAACGTATTCTTCTACTCTCCTCCCTCGTTTGGTCTCTTTGTTTAACTCTTTCTTGGGGGCGTGGGTATCCCTCAATCCTTTCTTCATTCTTTCATCCCTAAGCCTGATCTCCATGACTGTTCCAGTTATCGGCCTATTACCCTCCTCAACTCGGATCGGAAGCTTTTCTCTAAGGTCCTGGCGAACGGTCTATGTCACTTTATGCCTTCTCTTGTTCACAAAGACCAGGTTGGCTTTATTCCCTGCCGCCAGGGTGGTGACAACACGAGAAGAGGTGGATCTGATTGGTGCGGCCAGTCGGAGGTCGGAGTAGGCTCTAGTTTTAAGCCTGGACGCTGAGAAGGCCTGTGATAGGCTGGGTCGGCCATTTATGTTTCTTACGTCTTTGCAGGGTCTTTACTCCTCCCTTCTGCTTCCTCTCCTACTTTTACGGCACCAGACAGGGTTGTCCATTGTCCCCCTTGATCCGGGGGGATCCGAACATCTCAGGGGTTTCACTCCATGGTGGGGCTTTTCGCTGATGATATTTTGCTCATTCTTCTATCTTTGCCTTCTCTGTATAAGCTTCTCCACAACTCGGTCTAGTCTCTGGCTACAAGGTCGACCTCTCTAAATCTGAGGCTATGCCCGTCAATCTTCCTCCCTCGCTGATCTCCTTTCTGCAAGCTAACTACTCTTTTCGCTGGTCTCAATCGGCCATCTCCTACCTAGGGGTATCGCTCTCCCCTTGCTTTGCCTCCTTGTGCTCTGTTAACTATCCTAATCTTTTTCGAGAGCTGCGTGCGCTGATGGACAGTTGGAGAACGCAATTTCTCTCTTTTTATTGGTCGCATTGCCGCAGTAAAAATGACTATCCTCCCAAAACTGCTCTACTTTTTTGAGACCCTACCGGTTCGGGTTCACCTTGCAGCGCTACGCACTTTTCAGTCGGCTATTTTTCGGTTCATTTGGAATGCCAAACGCCATTGTCTCCCGTTGCCCATGATGCTGGCTGGTCGCTCCTCTGGGGGGCTGGGTGTTCCGGATGTCACATAGTACTATTGGGCGCCTCATCTTCGTCACCTGGTGGCCTGGTCTATGTACCACGCCTACAGTAAATGGATGGAGTTGGGAAAACTGTGGTTGGCCCCTATTCATCCTAACTCTCTCCTGTGGTCGTGCCCTCTTCCCTCCATTACCTGTCCTCTCCTGGGCCCAATGTCCTTCTCTCGCTATGTCTGGTCTTATTGCTTCAGTCTCCTCCCCCCTCCCCCCCCCCTTAAGTCTTTCTTATATCATCCTGACTTTCCTCCCGGCCTGTCCTCTGCTATGGTACGAGAATGGGACTCTCTGGGACTTTTTTGTTGGGCAGATGTTGGGGACCCCCGTACTCTATCATTTTCCTCTTTCGCTAGCTTGGCCTCTCGCTGGGATCTCCCCGCCTCTGAGGAAGACGCTACATGCAGCTCCGTCATTACCTCTCCTCTAGGCAAGCCTCGCTGAGCGTCTCCCTACTCATGGGTTTCGAGAGGTTGTGTAGGGGTGGTCCTCAGACAAAGGGACTTCTCTCTAGTATTTATTCTTTCCTGTTGTCTCCCCCAGATGGCCCTCCCCCCCCCCTCACATAAATACATGACCCATTGAGAAGAGGCCCTTGATACCCCAATCGATCTCCCTCAGTGGAGACTGATCTGGGAATGAGCCTCCAAGGCCCCCATTTGCACGGCCTACAAGGAGACGCTTATAGGTTGGTATCATACTCCAGTGTTGTTTAACAGACTGAATCACAACATCCCCCCGCCCCCGCAGTGCTGGCGGTGTGGGGTGGGCTTTCACATCTTTTGGTCCTGTCCTCTGATAGTTCCCTACTGGGCCCAGGTGGGAAGGTTGGTCCACGCGGTTATGGGAGTAGCAGTTCCCTCTGATCCCTTGATTTTCCTCTTACACTTGTCTACAAGGGTCCTTATTACACATTGTTCTGGCGGCCAAGACCCTCATTGCTAAATTCTGGAAGCGGTCCCTCCCCCCATCGGAGGACGATCTAATAGCTAAGGATACACGGGTTACGCTCCCTTGAGTTTCTAACGGCCTCTCTGAACAACACTGTTCTCTGACAGACGGCCTCCATGACCTACCCCCCTAGTCGTAACTCTCTCTCTTTACTTCTTTCTTTTCTCTCCTTGGTCCCCCATTATGTCTGTGGTTTGTCTTTTGTCCCCCACCTATAACACTGTACAGGCTATAACACTATGCAGTGTGTGCAAAGTTGATCACCGCGTCTAAAAGTGAAAGTAAAAGCATCTCTGCAGCTCAGTCGGGCTGATCGGGACATCGCAATAAAATCGTGATGTCCTGATCAGCTAGGACGCTGCAGGAGGGTGACTTACCTGCCTCCTGCGCATCCGAACGGCGATTGATTGCTGCAAGCCTGAAATCCACCGCCGATAACACTGATATAAAGAGTAAGGTAAACAAATCTTTACTTTATACACAATATTGTCGTTACACTGGAGGAACATGTGAGATCTACAGCGACAACAAACTCCGAGGCCTCCTCTGCTGGGTCCAGATCACTACTACCCCCACAGGGTATTAGAGAGTACATCTGCCCCCGCAGGGTATTCTACACCACATCCGCCCCCCGCAGGGTATTCTACAGCACATCCGCCCCCCCCCCGCAGGGTATTCTACAGCACATCCGCCCCCCCCCCAGGGTATTCTACAGCACATCCGCCCCCCCCCCGCAGGGTATTCTACAGCACATCCGCCCCCCCCCGCAGGGTATTCTACAGCACATCCGCCCCCCCGCAGGGTATTCTACAGCACATCCGCCCCCCCGCAGGGTATTCTACAGCACATCCGCCCCCCCCCCGCAGGGTATTCTACAGCACATCCGCCCCCCCGCAGGGTATTCTACAGCACATCCGCCCCCCCGCAGGGTATTCTACAGCACATCCGCCCCCCCCCGCAGGGTATTCTACAGCACATCCGCCCCCCCCCCGCAGGGTATTCTACAGCACATCCGCCCCCCCCCGCAGGGTATTCTACAGCACATCCGCCCCCCCCCCGCAGGGTATTCTACAGCACATCCGCCCCCCCCCGCAGGGTATTCTACAGCACATCCGCCCCCCCCCCGCAGGGTATTCTACAGCACATCCGCCCCCCCGCAGGGTATTCTACAGCACATCCGCCCCCCGCAGGGTATTCTACAGCACATCCGCCCCCCGCAGGGTATTCTACAGCACATCCGCCCCCCCGCAGGGTATTCTACAGCACATCCGCCCCCCGCAGGGTATTCTACAGCACATCCGCCCCCCCGCAGGGTATTCTACAGCACATCCGCCCCCCGCAGGGTATTCTACAGCACATCCGCCCCCCGCAGGGTATTCTACAGCACATCCGCCCCCCGCAGGGTAATCTACAGCACATCCGCCCCCCCGCAGGGTATTCTACAGCACATCCGCCCCCCCCCGCAGGGTATTCTACAGCACATCCGCCCCCCCCGCAGGGTATTCTACAGCACATCCGCCCCCCCCCCGCAGGGTATTCTACAGCACATCCGCCCCCCCCCGCAGGGTATTCTACAGCACATCCGCCCCCCCCCGCAGGGTATTCTACAGCACATCCGCCCCCCCCCCGCAGGGTATTCTACAGCACATCCGCCCCCCCCCCGCAGGGTATTCTACAGCACATCCGCCCCCCCCCGCAGGGTATTCTACAGCACATCCGCCCCCCGCAGGGTATTATACAGCACATCCGCCCCCCGCAGGGTATTCTACAGCACATCCGCCCCCCGCAGGGTATTATACAGCACATCCGCCCCCCGCAGGGTATTCTACAGCACATCCGCCCCCCCCCCGCAGGGTATTCTACAGCACATCCGCCCCCCCGCAGGGTATTCTACAGCACATCCGCCCCCCCGCAGGGTATTCTACAGCACATCCGCCCCCCCCGCAGGGTATTCTACAGCACATCCGCCCCCCCCCGCAGGGTATTCTACAGCACATCCGCCCCCCCCCGCAGGGTATTCTACAGCACATCCGCCCCCCCCCGCAGGGTATTCTACAGCACATCCGCCCCCCCCCGCAGGGTATTCTACAGCACATCCGCCCCCCCCCCGCAGGGTATTCTACAGCACATCCGCCCCCCCGCAGGGTATTCTACAGCACATCCGCCCCCCGCAGGGTATTCTACAGCACATCCGCCCCCCGCAGGGTATTCTACAGCACATCCGCCCCCCCGCAGGGTATTCTACAGCACATCCGCCCCCCGCAGGGTATTCTACAGCACATCCGCCCCCCCGCAGGGTATTCTACAGCACATCCGCCCCCCGCAGGGTATTCTACAGCACATCCGCCCCCCGCAGGGTATTCTACAGCACATCCGCCCCCCGCAGGGTAATCTACAGCACATCCGCCCCCCCGCAGGGTATTCTACAGCACATCCGCCCCCCCCCGCAGGGTATTCTACAGCACATCCGCCCCCCCCCGCAGGGTATTCTACAGCACATCCGCCCCCCCCCCGCAGGGTATTCTACAGCACATCCGCCCCCCCCCCGCAGGGTATTCTACAGCACATCCGCCCCCCCCCGCAGGGTATTCTACAGCACATCCGCCCCCCCCCCGCAGGGTATTCTACAGCACATCCGCCCCCCCCCGCAGGGTATTCTACAGCACATCCGCCCCCCCCCGCAGGGTATTCTACAGCACATCCGCCCCCCGCAGGGTATTATACAGCACATCCGCCCCCCGCAGGGTATTCTACAGCACATCCGCCCCCCGCAGGGTATTATACAGCACATCCGCCCCCCGCAGGGTATTCTACAGCACATCCGCCCCCCCCCGCAGGGTATTCTACAGCACATTCGCCCCCCCCCCGCAGGGTATTCTACAGCACATCCGCCCCCCCCCCCCGCAGGGTATTCTACAGCACATCCGCCCCCCCCCCCCGCAGGGTATTCTACAGCACATCCGCCCCCCCCCGCAGGGTATTCTACAGCACATCCGCCCCCCCCCCGCAGGGTATTCTACAGCACATCCGCCCCCCCGCAGGGTATTCTACAGCACATCCGCCCCCCCCCCCGCAGGGTATTCTACAGCACATCCGCCCCCCCCCGCAGGGTATTCTACAGCACATCCGCCCCCCCCCGCAGGGTATTCTACAGCACATCCGCCCCCCCCCGCAGGGTATTCTACAGCACATCCGCCCCCCCGCAGGGTATTCTACAGCACATCCGCCCCCCGCAGGGTATTCTACAGCACATCCGCCCCCCGCAGGGTATTATACAGCACATCCGCCCCCCGCAGGGTATTCTACAGCACATCCGCCCCCCGGAGGGTATTATACAGCACATCCGCCCCCCGGAGGGTATTATACAGCACATCCGCCCCCCGGAGGGTATTATACAGCACATCCGCCCCCCGCAGGGTATATATAGTACCCCCCCTGCCCCCGCAGGGTGCACTATGAAGGATGACAATATGGCAGTGAGAGTGAACAATACTTTATTACAATATATTACAGACAGGTGCAGCGTGGCCCTTGGACGTGGCTCAGACGTGGCCCTCAGTTGTTCAGGTGGAACGGCCGCTCATATTTTCCCTCTTTGATGAGTTTTTCCTTTCGTTCCTGTAAACAGTGAAAAAAAACAGAGTGAGCAACAGAGCTGACAATCTAATGTCCTCTACAGGGGGCGGGGTGACACAGCGGCACACTGCGGGGGCGGGGTGACACAGCGGCACACTGCGGGGGCGGGGTGACACAGCGGCACACTGCGGGGGCGGGGTGACACAGCGGCACACTGCGGGGGCGGGGTGACACAGCGGCACACTGCGGGGGCGGGGTGACACAGCGGCACACTGCGGGGGCGGGGTGACACAGCGGCACACTGCGGGGGCGGGGTGACACAGCGGCACACTGCGGGGGCGGGGTGACACAGCGGCACACTGCGGGGGCGGGGTGACACAGCGGCACACTGCGGGGGCGGGGTGACACAGCGGCACACTGCGGGGGCGGGGTGACACAGCGGCACACTGCGGGGGCGGGGTGACACAGCGGCACACTGCGGGGGCGGGGTGACACAGCGGCACACTGCGGGGGCGGGGTGACACAGCGGCACACTGCGGGGGCGGGGTGACACAGCGGCACACTGCGGGGGCGGGGTGACACAGCGGCACACTGCGGGGGCGGGGTGACACAGCGGCACACTGCGGGGGCGGGGTGACACAGCGGCACACTGCGGGGGCGGGGTGACACAGCGGCACACTGCGGGGGCGGGGCTTCTTACCCGGTCAGACATGATCATCTTATAGAAGAGCAGGAAGGGCCCGACCGTCCACAAGATCCCGAGCAGAGAATTCTTGGGCATCGGCCGGAAATTGGGGTAAATGTTGTGGCTGCGGGCGAACATCCAGCGGGTGACAGCGGGGTCCTCCTATATACAGAGGGGGGAGACGGGTGAATACAGCAGATGGGGGAGGGGAGAGCACGACACCCAGGGGCCCCTCCCCCACCACATCTAACATCTGCCCCCCAGGGGCCCCCTATCCACAGCCTCTGGCCCCCCTCCCCTCCTCCTTTATGGCCCCCGACCTCTCCCCCCCCTCTGGCCCCCGTCCTCCCCCCTCTGGCCCCCGTCCTCCCCCCCTCTGGCCCCCGTCCTCTCCCCCCTCTGGCCCCCGTCCTCTCCCCCCTCTGGCCCCCGTCCTCTCCCCCCTCTGGCCCCCGTCCTCTCCCCCCTCTGGCCCCCGTCCTCTCCCCCCTCTGGCCCCCGTCCTCTCCCCCCTCCGGCCCCCATCCTCTCCCCTCCGGCCCCCGTCCTCTCCCCCCCTCTGGCCCCCGTCCTCTCCCCCCTCCGGCCCCCATCCTCTCCCCTCTGGCCCCCGTCCTCCCCCCTCCGGCCCCCATCCTCTCCCCTCTGGCCCCCGTCCTCCCCCCCTCTGGCCCCCGTCCTCTCCCCCCTCTCCCCCCTCTGGCCCCCGTCCTCTCCCCCTCCGGCCCCCGTCCTCTCCCCCTCTGGCCCCCGTCCTCTCCCCCTCTGGCCCCCGTCCTCCCCCCTCTGGCCCCCGTCCTCTCCCCTGTGGCCCCCGGGGGCCCCTCTCACCACCATGCCGATCCGGTGCGGGTCGTTCAGTTTCAGCAGGTATTCCCTCTTGACTTGGGCCTTCAGCGCCTCCCTCCGCTCCTGCAGCCTCCGCTGCTCCGGGCTCAGCTCATAGTACCGGGCCGGGTCCAGCTCCGGGGGCCGGCTGACCAGAGGACTCTCCGTGTATTCCACCATGACACAAGGACACCCGGGACACCGCGCCCGCCCAGCTTTATTGACAGCGCGAACACAGACACAGTGCAGTACCAGCGCTCACCGCCAGAGTCATCACCTGAACTCCCGGCTCCGGACACTGGATGGCGCATGGATCCCGCACTATGAAATTATTCAAATGTAATGGCGCATAGTGACCACCAGAGGGCGCAGTGTATTTTCTGATAGTGACCACCAGAGGGCGCAGTGTATTTTCTTATAGTGACCACCAGAGGGTGCAGTGTATTTACTTATAGTGACCACCAGAGGGCGCAGTGTATTTTCTTATAGTGATAGTGACCACCAGAGGACGCAGTGTATTTTCTTATAGTGACCACCAGAGGGTGCAGTGTATTTTCTTATAGTGACCACCAGAGGGCGCAGGGTATTTTCTTATAATGACCCCCAGAGGATTTAGTGTATTTTCTTATAGTGACCAGCAGAGGGCGCAGTGTATTTTCTTATAGTGACCACAAGAGGGCGCAGTGTATTTTCTTATAGTGACCACCAGGGGGCGCAGTGTATTTTCTTATAGTGACCACCAGAGGGCGCAGTGTATTTTCTTATAGTGACCACCAGAGGGCGCAGTTTATTTTCTTATAGTGACCACCAGAGGGTGCAGTGTATTTTCTTAAAGTAACCACCAGAGGGTGCAGTGTATTTTCTGATAGTGACCACCAGAGGGTGCAGTGTATTTTCTGATAGTGACCACCAGAGGGTGCAGTGTATTTTCTTATAGTGACCACCAGAGGGCGCAGTGTATTTTCTTATAGTGACCACCAGAGGGTGCAGTGTATTTTCTTATAGTGACCACCAGAGGGCGCAGTGTATTTTCTTATAATGACCACCAGAGGGCGCAGTGTATTTTCTTATAGTGACCACCAGAGGGCGCAGTGTATTTTCTTATAGTGACCACCAGAGGACGCAGTGTATTTTCTTATAGTGACCACCAGAGGGTGCAGTGTATTTTCTTATAGTGACCACCAGAGGGCGCAGAGTATTTTCTTATAGTGACCACCAGAGGGCGCAGTGTATTTTCTTATAGTGACCACTAGAGGGTGCAGTGTATTTTCTTATAGTGACCACCAGAGGGCGCAGTGTATTTTCTTATAGTGACCACCAGAGGACGCAGTGTATTTTCTCATAGTGATAGTGACCACCAGAGGGCGCAGTGTATTTTCTTATAGTGATAGTGACCACCAAAGGGCGAAGTGTATTTCCTTATAGTGACCACCAGAGGGCGCAGAGTATTTTCTTATAGTGACCACCAGAGGGCGCAGTGTATTTTCTTATAGTGACCACCAGAGGGTGCAGTGTATTTTCTTATAGTGACCACCAGAGGGCGCAGTGTATTTTCTTATAGTGACCACCAGAGGGCGCAGTGTATTTTCTTATAGTGACCACCAGAGGGTGCAGTGTATTTTCTTATAGTAACCACCAGAGGGTGCAGTGTATTTTCTTATAGTAACCACCAGAGGGCAAAGTGTATTTTCTTATAGTGACCACCAGAGGGCGCAGTGTATTTTCTTATAGTAACCACCAGAGGGCGCAGTGTATTTTCTTATAGTGACCACCAGAGGGCGCAGTGTATTTTCTTATAGTGACCACCAGAGGGCAAAGTGTATTTTCTGATAGTGACACCAGAGGGCGCAGTGTATTTTCTTATAATGACCACCAGAGGGCGCAGTGTTTTTTCTTATAATGACCACCAGAGGGCGCAGTGTATTTTCTTATAGTGACCACCAGAGGGCACAGTGTATTTTCTTATAGTGACCACCAGAGGGCGCAGTGCATTTTCTTATAGTGACCACCAGAGGGTTCAGGGTATTTTCTGATAGTGACCACCAGAGGGCGCAGTGTATTTTCCTATAGTGACCACCAGAGGGTGCAGTGTATTTTCTTATAGTGACCACCAAAGGGCGAAATGTATTTCCTTATAGTGACCACCAGAGGGCGAAGTATATTTTTTATAGTGACCACCAGAGGGCGAAGTGTATTTCCTTATAGTGACCACCAGAGGGCGAAGTATATTTTTTATAGTGACCACCAGAGGGCGAAGTGTATTTTCTTATAGTGACCACCAGAGGGCGCAGTGTATTTTCTTATAGTGACCACAAGAGGGCGCAGGGTATTTTCTTACAGTGACCACCAGAGGGCGCAGTGTATTTTCTTATAGTGACCACCAGAGGGTGCAGTGTATTTTCTTATAGTGACCACCAGAGGGTGCAGTGTATTTTCTTAAAGTAACCACCAGAGGACGCAGTGTATTTTCTGATAGTGACCACCAGAGGGTGCAGTGTATTTTCTGATAGTGACCACCAGAGGGCGCAGTGTATTTTCTTATAGTGACCACCAGTGGGAGCAGTGTGTTTTCTTATAGTGACCACCAGAGGGTGCAGTGTATTTTCTTATAGTGACCACAAGAGGGCGCAGTGTATTTTCTGATAGTGACCACCAGAGGGCGCAGTGTATTTTCTGATAGTGACCACCAGAGGGTGCAGTGTATTTTCTTATAGTGACCACCAGAGGACGCAGTGTATTTTCTTATAGTGACCACCAGAGGGTGCAGTGTATTTTCTTATAGTGACCACCAGAGGGTGCAGTGTATTTTCTTATAGTGACCACCAGAGGGCGCAGAGTATTTTCTTATAGTGACCACCAGAGGACGCAGTGTATTTTCTTATAGTGACCACCAGAGGGCGCAGTGTATTTTCTTATAGTGACCACTAGAGGGTGCAGTGTATTTTCTTATAGTGACCACCAGAGGGCGCAGTGTATTTTCTTATAGTGATAGTGACCACCAGAGGGCGCAGTGTATTTTCTTATAATGACCACCAGAGGACTTAGTGTATTTTCTTATAGTGACCACCAGAGGGCGCAGTGTATTTTCTTATAGTGACCACCAGAGGACTTAGTGTATTTTCTTAAAGTAACCACCAGAGGACGCAGTGTATTTTCTGATAGTGACCACCAGAGGGTGCAGTGTATTTTCTGATAGTGACCACCAGAGGGCGCAGTGTATTTTCTTATAGTGACCACCAGTGGGAGCAGTGTGTTTTCTTATAGTGACCACCAGAGGGTGCAGTGTATTTTCTTATAGTGATAGTGACCACCAGAGGGCGCAGTGTATTTTCTTATAATGACCACCAGAGGACTTAGTGTATTTTCTTATAGTGACCACCAGAGGGCGCAGTGTATTTTCTTATAGTGACCACCAGAGGGTGCAGTGTATTTTCTTAAAGTAACCACCAGAGGACGCAGTGTATTTTCTGATAGTGACCACCAGAGGGTGCAGTGTATTTTCTGATAGTGACCACCAGAGGGCGCAGTGTATTTTCTTATAGTGACCACCAGTGGGAGCAGTGTGTTTTCTTATAGTGACCACCAGAGGGTGCAGTGTATTTTCTTATAGTGACCACAAGAGGGCGCAGTGTATTTTCTGATAGTGACCACCAGAGGGCGCAGTGTATTTTCTTATAGTGACCACCAGAGGACGCAGTGTATTTTCTTATAGTGACCACCAGAGGGCGCAGTGTATTTTCTTATAGTGACCACTAGAGGGTGCAGTGTATTTTCTTATAGTGACCACCAGAGGGCGCAGTGTATTTTCTTATAGTGATAGTGACCACCAGAGGGCGCAGTGTATTTTCTTATAATGACCACCAGAGGACTTAGTGTATTTTCTTATAGTGACCACCAGAGGGCGCAGTGTATTTTCTTATAATGACCACCAGAGGACTTAGTGTATTTTCTTAAAGTAACCACCAGAGGACGCAGTGTATTTTCTGATAGTGACCACCAGAGGGTGCAGTGTATTTTCTGATAGTGACCACCAGAGGGCGCAGTGTATTTTCTTATAGTGACCACCAGTGGGAGCAGTGTGTTTTCTTATAGTGACCACCAGAGGGTGCAGTGTATTTTCTTATAGTGATAGTGACCACCAGAGGGCGCAGTGTATTTTCTTATAATGACCACCAGAGGACTTAGTGTATTTTCTTATAGTGACCACCAGAGGGCGCAGTGTATTTTCTTATAGTGACCACCAGAGGGTGCAGTGTATTTTCTTAAAGTAACCACCAGAGGACGCAGTGTATTTTCTGATAGTGACCACCAGAGGGTGCAGTGTATTTTCTGATAGTGACCACCAGAGGGCGCAGTGTATTTTCTTATAGTGACCACCAGTGGGAGCAGTGTGTTTTCTTATAGTGACCACCAGAGGGTGCAGTGTATTTTCTTATAGTGACCACAAGAGGGCGCAGTGTATTTTCTGATAGTGACCACCAGAGGGCGCAGTGTATTTTCTGATAGTGACCACCAGAGGGTGCAGTGTATTTTCTTATAGTGACCACCAGAGGACGCAGTGTATTTTCTTATAGTGACCACCAGAGGGTGCAGTGTATTTTCTTATAGTGACCACCAGAGGGTGCAGTGTATTTTCTTATAGTGACCACCAGAGGGCGCAGAGTATTTTCTTATAGTGACCACCAGAGGACGCAGTGTATTTTCTTATAGTGACCACCAGAGGGCGCAGTGTATTTTCTTATAGTGACCACTAGAGGGTGCAGTGTATTTTCTTATAGTGACCACCAGAGGGCGCAGTGTATTTTCTTATAGTGATAGTGACCACCAGAGGGCGCAGTGTATTTTCTTATAATGACCACCAGAGGACTTAGTGTATTTTCTTATAGTGACCACCAGAGGGCGCAGTGTATTTTCTTATAATGACCACCAGAGGACTTAGTGTATTTTCTTATAGTGACCACCAGAGGGCGCAGTGTATTTTCTGATAGTGACCACCAGAGGGCGCAGTGTATTTTCTTATAGTGACCACCAGAGGGCACAGTGTATTTTCTTATAGTGACCACCAGAGAGCGCAGTGTATTTTCTTATAGTGACCACCAGAGGGTGCAGTGTAATTTCTTATAGTGACCACAAGAGGGCGCAGTGTATTTTCTTATAGTGACCACAAGAGGGCGCAGTGTATTTTCTTACAGTGACCACCAGAGGGTGCATTGTATTTTCTTACAGTGACCACCAGAGGGTGCAGTGTTATTTTATCTGATGTGGCCACCAGAGGGCGCAGTGTATTTTCTTATAGTGACCACCAGAGGGTGCAGTGTATTTTCTTATAGTGACCACCAGAGGGTGCAGTGTATTTTCTTATAGTGACCACAAGAGGGCGCAGTGTATTTTCTTATAGTGACCACTAGAGGTTGCAGTGTATTTTCTTATAGTGACCACCAGAGGGCGTAGTGTATTTTCTTATAGTGACCACCAGAGGGCGCAGTGTATTTTCTTATAGTGACCACAAGAGGGCGCAGTGTATTTTCTTATAGTGACCACCAGAGGGCGCAGTGTATTTTCTTATAGTGACCACCAGAGGGCAAAGTGTATTTTCTTATAGTAACCACCAGAGGGCGCAGTGTATTTTCTTATAGTAACCACCAGAGGGCGCAGTGTATTTTCTTATAGTAACCACCAGAGGGCGCAGTGTATTTTCTTATAGTGACCACCAGAGGGTGCAGTGTATTTTCTTATAGTGACCACCAGAGGGCGCAGTGTATTTTCTTATAGTGACCACCAGAGGGCGCAGTGTATTTTCTCATAGTGATAGTGACCACCAGAGGGCGCAGTGTATTTTCTTATAGTGACCACCAGAGGGTGCAGTGTATTTTCTTATAGTGACCACCAGAGGGTGCAGTGTATTTTCTTATAGTGACCACCAGAGGGTGCAGTGTATTTTCTTACAGTGACCACCAGAGGGCGCAGTGTATTTTCTTACAGTGACCACCAGAGGTCGCATCATCTGTTTCTAAATTGAGACACAACTTTTATTTGGCCTGAAAAAACAATCACCGCCCCTCATTGTCTATTCCCAGGATTCAAGGATTTTTTGTTGTTTTGTTTTTTGTTAGGAGTGTCCCTGTGTTGTTGTGTGTCCCCGTGTTCTCGTGTGTTGTTGTGTTTCTTGTGTTCTTTACATTATTTTTCAAACCGTATATGGAATAAAATCTGTACACACGTTTTCATTCAGTTTAATGTGCAGTGTCCCCTCCCACGTACAGTGCAGTGCCCCCCCATAATGTACAGTACAGTGCCCCCCATAATGTACCATGCAGTCCCCCCATAATGTACAGCCCCCCCATAATGTACAGTGCAGTGCCCCCCATAATGTACAGTGCAGTGCCCCCAAAATGTTCAGTGCCCCCCCCATAATGTACAGTGCAGTCCCCCATAATGTACAGTGCAGTGCCCCCCAAAATGTACAGTGCAGTGCCCCCCAAAATGTACAGTGCCCCCGCATAATGTACAGTGCCTCCCCGTAATGTAATGTACAGTGCCCCCCCATCATGTACAGTGCAGTGCCCCCATAATGTACAGTGCAGTGCCCCCCATAATGTACAGTGCAGTCCCCCATAATGTACAGTGCAGTGCCCCCCATAATGTACAGTGCAGTGCTCCCCATATTGTACAGTACAGTGCCCCCCATAATGTACAGTGCCCCCCATAATGTACAGTGCCCCCAATAATGTACAGTGCAGTGCCCCCCATATTGTACAGTGCAGTTCCCCCCCATAATGTACAGTGCAGTTCCCCCCCCCATAATGTACAGTGCAGTTCCCCCCCATAATGTACAGTGCAGTTCCCCCCCATAATGTACAGTGCAGTTCCCCCCCCATAATGCACAGTGAAGTGCCCCCCATAATGTACAGTGCAGTTCCCCCCATAATGCACAGTGCAGTGCCCCCATAATGTACAGTGCAGTGCCCCCCATAATGTACAGTGCAGTGCCCCCATAATGTACAGTGCAGTGCCCCCCATAATGTACAGTGCCCCCCATAATGTACAGTACAGTGCCCCCAATAATGTACAGTGCAGTACCCCCCATAATGTACAGTACAGTGCCCCCAATAATGTACAGTGTCCCCCCATAATGTAATGTACAGTGCCCCCCCATAATGTACAGTACAGTGCCCCCCATAATGTACAGTGCCTCCCCATAATGTAATGTAAAGTGCCCCCCCATAATGTACAGTACAGTGCCCCCCATAATGTACAGTACAGTGCCCCCCATAATGTACAGTGCCCCCCATAATGTAAAGTGCCCCCCCATAATGTAATGTACAGTGCCCCCCCATAATGTACAGTGCCTCCCCATAATGTACAGTGCCCCCCATAATGTACAGTACAATGCCCCCAATAATGTACAGTGCACCCCCATAATGTACAGTACAGTGCACCCCCATAATGTACAGTACAGTGCCCCCCCATAATGTACAGTGCCCCCATAATGTACAGTGCCTCCCCATAATGTACAGTGCCCCCATAATGTACAGTATAATGCCCCCAATAATGTACAGTGCCCCCCCATAATGTACAGTACAGTGCCCCCCATAATGTACAGTGCCTCCCATAATGTACAGTGCCCCCCATATTGTACAGTGCAGTTCCCCCCCATAATGTACAGTGCAGTTCCCCCCCATAATGCACAGTGAAGTGCCCCCCATAATGTACAGTGCAGTGCCCCCCATAATGTACAGTGCAGTGCCCCCCATAATGTAAAGTGCAGTGCCCCCCCATAATGTACAGTGCAGTGCCCCCCATAATGTACAGTACAGTGCCCCCCATAATGTACAGTGCAGTGCCCCCCATAATGTACAGTACAGTGCCCCCCATAATGTACAGTGCCTCCCCCTAATGTAATGTACAGTGCCCCCCATAATGTACAGTACAGTGCCCCCCATAATGTACAGTACAGTGCCCCCATAATGTACAGTGCAGTGCCCCCATAATGTACAGTGCAGTGCCCCCCATAATGTACAGTGCAGTGCCCCCCATAATGTACAGTGCAGTGCCCCCCATAATGTACAGTGCCCCCCATAATGTACAGTGCCCTCCTATAATGTACAGTGCCCCCTATAATGTACAGTGCCCCCCATAATGTACAGTACAGTGCCCCCCCATAATGTACAGTGCCTCCCCATAATGTACAGTGCCCCCCATAATGTACAGTGCAGTTCCCCCCATAATGCACAGTGCAGTGCCCCCATAATGTACAGTGCAGTGCCCCCCATAATGTACAGTGCAGTGCCCCCATAATGTACAGTGCAGTGCCCCCATAATGTACAGTGCAGTGCCCCTCATAATGTACAGTGCCCCCCATAATGTACAGTACAGTGCCCCCAATAATGTACAGTGCAGTACCCCCCATAATGTACAGTACAGTGCCCCCAATAATGTACAGTGCCCCCCCATAATGTACAGTACAGTGCCCCCCCATAATGTACAGTACAGTGCCCCCCATAATGTACAGTGCCTCCCATAATGTACAGTGCCCCCCATATTGTACAGTGCAGTTCCCCCCCATAATGTACAGTGCAGTTCCCCCCCATAATGCACAGTGAAGTGCCCCCCATAATGTACAGTGCAGTGCCCCCCATAATGTACAGTGCAGTGCCCCCCATAATGTAAAGTGCAGTGCCCCCCCATAATGTACAGTGCAGTGCCCCCCATAATGTACAGTACAGTGCCCCCCATAATGTACAGTGCAGTGCCCCCCATAATGTACAGTACAGTGCCCCCCATAATGTACAGTGCCTCCCCCTAATGTAATGTACAGTGCCCCCCATAATGTACAGTACAGTGCCCCCCATAATGTACAGTACAGTGCCCCCCATAATGTACAGTGCAGTGCCCCCATAATGTACAGTGCAGTGCCCCCCATAATGTACAGTGCAGTGCCCCCCATAATGTACAGTGCAGTGCCCCCCATAATGTACAGTGCCCCCCATAATGTACAGTGCCCTCCTATAATGTACAGTGCCCCCTATAATGTACAGTGCCCCCCATAATGTACAGTACAGTGCCCCCCCATAATGTACAGTGCCTCCCCATAATGTACAGTGCCCCCCATAATGTACAGTACAGTGCCCCCAATAATGTACAGTGCCCCCCATAATGTACAGTACAGTGCCCCCCATAATGTACAGTACAGTGCCCCCCCCATAATGTACAGTACAGTGCCCCCCATAATGTACAGTGCCTCCCCATAATGTAATGTACAGTGCCCCCCCATAATGTACAGTGCAGTGCCCCCCCCATAATGTACAGTACAGTGCCCCCCATAATGTACAGTGCCCCCCATATTGTACAGTGCAGTTCCCCCCCATAATGTACAGTGCAGTTCCCCCCCATAATGCACAGTGAAGTGCCCCCCATAATGTACAGTGCAGTGCCCCCCATAATGTACAGTGCAGTGCCCCCCATAATGTACAGTGCAGTGCCCCCCATAATGTACAGTACAGTGCCCCCCATAATGTACAGTGCAGTGCCCCCCATAATGTACAGTACAGTGCCCCGCATAATGTACAGTGCCTCCCCCTAATGTAATGTACAGTGCCCCCCATAATGTACAGTACAGTGCCCCCCATAATGTACAGTACAGTGCCCCCCATAATGTACAGTGCAGTGCCCCCATAATGTACAGTGCAGTGCCCCCCATAATGTACAGTGCAGTGCCCCCCATAATGTACAGTGCCCCCCATAATGTACAGTGCCCTCCTATAATGTACAGTGCCCCCTATAATGTACAGTGCCCCCCATAATGTACAGTACAGTGCCCCCCCATAATGTACAGTGCCTCCCCATAATGTACAGTGCCCCCCATAATGTACAGTACAGTGCCCCCAATAATGTACAGTGCCCCCCATAATGTACAGTACAGTGCCCCCCCATAATGTACAGTACAGTGCCCCCCCCATAATGTACAGTACAGTGCCCCCCATAATGTACAGTGCCTCCCCATAATGTAATGTACAGTGCCCCCCCATAATGTACAGTGCAGTGCCCCCCCATAATGTACAGTACAGTGCCCCCCATAATGTACAGTGCAGTGCCCCCATAATGTACAGTACAGTGCCCCCCATAATGTACAGTGCCCCCCATAATGTACAGTGCAGTGCCCTACATCATAATGTACAGTGCAGTGCCCCCATAATGTACAGTGCCCCCCATAATGTACAGTGCCCCCGTATAATGTACAGTGCCCCCCCATAATGTACAGTGCCCCCATAATGTACAGTGCCTCCCCATAATGTACAGTGCAGTGCCCCCCATAATGTGCAGTGCCCCCCATGATGTACAGTGCAGTGCCCCCCATAATGTACAGTGCCCCCCATAATGTACAGTGCCCCTCATAATGTACAGTGCAGTGCCCCCATAATGTACAGTGCCCCCTATAATGTACAGTGCAGTGCCCCCCATAATGTACAGTGCCCCCTATAATGTACAGTGCCTCCCCATAATGTACAGTGCCCCCCATAATGTACAGTGCCCCCTATAATGTACAGTGCCCCCCATAATGTACAGTGCCCCCCATAATTTACAGTGCCCCCCATAATGTACAGTGCAGTGCCCCCTATAATGTACAGTGCCCCCTATAATGAACAGTGCCCCCTATAATGTACAGTGCCCCCCATAATGTACAGTGCAGTGCCCCCCATAATGTACAGTGCCCCCTATAATGTAGTGCCCCCCATAATGTACAGTGCCCCCATAATGTACAGTGCCCCCCATAATGTACAGTGCCCCCTATAATGTAGTGCCCCCCTATAATGTACAGTGCCCCCCATAATGTACAGTGCCCCCCATAATGTACAGTGCCCCCCATAATGTACAGTACAATGCCCCCAATAATGTACAGTGCCCCCCATAATGTACAGTACAGTGCCCCCCATAATGTACAGTGCCTCCCCATAATGTACAGTACAATGCCCCCAATAATGTACAGTGCCCCCCCATAATGTAGAGTACAGTGCCCCCCCATAATGTACAGTACAGTGCCCCCCATAATGTACAGTGCCTCCCATAATGTACAGTGCCCCCCATAATGTACAGTGCAGTGCCCCCCATATTGTACAGTGCAGTTCCCCCCCATAATGCACAGTGAAGTGCCCCCCATAATGTACAGTGCAGTGCCCCCCATAATGTACAGTGCAGTGCCCCCCATATTGTACAGTGCAGTTCCCCCCCATAATGCACAGTGAAGTGCCCCCCATAATGTACAGTGCAGTGCCCCCCATAATGTACAGTGCAGTGCCCCCCATAATGTACAATGCAGTGCCCCCCATAATGTACAGTGCAGTGCCCCCCATAATGTACAGTACAGTGCCCCCCATAATGTACAGTGCAGTGCCCCCCATAATGTACAGTACAGTACCCCCCATAATGTACAGTGCCTCCCCCTAATGTACAGTGCCCCCCATAATGTACAGTACAGTGCCCCCCCATAATGTACAGTACAGTGCCCCCCATAATGTACAGTGCAGTGCCCCCCATAATGTACAGTGGCCCCCATAATGTACAGTGCCCCCCTATAATGTACAGTGCCCCATAATGTACAGTGCCCCCCCCATAATGTACAGTGCAGTGCCCCCCCATAATGTACAGTGCCCCCCATAATGTACAGTGCCCCCATAATGTACAGTGCCCCCCATAATGTACAGTGCCCCCAATAATGTACAGTGCCCCCCATAATGTACAGTGCAGTGCCCCCATAATGTACAGTGCCCCCCATAATGTACAGTGCCCCCTATAATGTACAGTGCAATGCCCCCCATAATGTACAGTGCCCCCCATAATGTACAGTGCCCCCATAATGTACAGTGCCCCCATAATGTACAGTGCCTCCCCATAATGTACAGTGCCCCCATAATGTACAGTGTCCCCCATAATGTACAGTGCCCCCCCATAATGTAGAGTACAGTGCCCCCCCATAATGTACAGTACAGTGCCCCCCATAATGTACAGTTCCTCCCATAATGTACAGTGCCCCCCATATTGTACAGTGCAGTTCCCCCCCATAATGCACAGTGAAGTGCCCCCCATAATGTACAGTACAGTGCCCCCCATAATGTACAGTGCAGTGCCCCCCATAATGTACAGTACAGTACCCCCATAATGTACAGTGCCTCCCCCTAATGTAATGTACAGTGCCCCCCATAATGTACAGTACAGTGCCCCCCCCATAATGTACAGTACAGTGCCCCCCATAATGTACTGCGCAGTGCCCCCTATAATGTACAGTGCCCCCCATAATGTACAGTGCAGTGCCCCCCCCATAATGTACAGTGCCCCCCATAATGTACAGTGCCCCCATAATGTACAGTGCCCCCCATAATGTACAGTGCAGTGCCCCCCATAATGTACAGTGCCCCCCATAATGTACAGTGCCCCCTATAATGTACAGTGCAGTGCCCCCCATAATGTACAGTGCCCCCATAATGTACAGTGCCCCCATAATGTACAGTGCCCCCATAATGTACAGTGCCCCCCATAATGTACAGTGCCCCCATAATGTACAGTGCCCCCCCATAATGTACAGTGCCCCCCATAATGTACAGTGCCCCCATAATGTACAGTGCCCCCCATAATGTACAGTGCCCCCCATAATGTACAGTGCCCCCATAATGTACAGTGCCCCCCATAATGTACAGTGCCCCCATAATGTACAGTGCCCCCATAATGTACAGTGCCCCCTATAATGTACAGTGCCCCATAATGTACAGTGCCCCCCCATAATGTACAGTGCCCCCATAATGTACAGTGCCCCCATAATGTACAGTGCCTCCCCATAATGCACAGTGCCCCCATAATGTACAGTGCCCCCCATAATGTACAGTGCCCCCCATAATGTACAGTGCCCCCATAATGTACAGTGCCCCCATAATGTACAGTGCCGTGCCCCCCATAATGTACAGTGCCCCCCATAATGTACAGTGCCCCCCATAATGTACAGTGCCCCCATAATGTACAGTGCCCCCTATAATGTACAGTGCCCCCATAATGTACAGTGCCCCCTATAATGTACAGTGCAGTGTCCCCCATAATGTACAGTGCCCCCCATAATGTACAGTGCCCCCCATAATGTACAGTGCAGTGTCCCCCATAATGTACAGTGCCCCCCATAATGTACAGTGCCCGCTCCCGCTCAGACATTAGGGTGTTTCCCATGTTCCTTTGTTCCCTCTGGCAGCCGATCATCGTGTCCTGGGACGTCGCCAACAATTACAGCGCGAAGCCCAGACAGGAATGTACCGCCAAGACTACAGGGCGTATCACACAACAGGGCTGAGATACATGACTCAGGACATAATGTACAGGAGACTGTATCACACATGTGGTCACAGCACTGTATGGCGGTATACTCTGATGTATGTGTACACTGTATGGTGGTATACTCTGGTGGATGTGTACACTGTATGGTGGTATACTCTGATGTATGTGTGCACTGTATGGTGGTATACTCTGATGTATGTGTGCACTGTATGGTGGTATACTCTGATGTATCTGTGCACTGTATGGTGGTATACTCTGATGTATGTGTGCACTGTATGGTGGTATACTCTGATGTATCTGTGCACTGTATGGTGGTATACTCTGATGTATGTGTACACTGTATGGTGGTATACTCTGATGTATCTGTGCACTGTATGGTGGTATAATCTGATGTATCTGTGCACTGTATGGTGGTATACTCTGATGTATGTGTACACTGTATGGTGGTATACTCTGATGTATCTGTGCACTGTATGGTGGTATACTCTGATGTATGTGTGCACTGTATGGTGGTATAATCTGATGTATCTGTGCACTGTATGGTGGTATACTCTGATGTATCTGTGCACTGTATGGTGGTATACTCTGATCTATCTGTGCACTGTATGGCGGTATACTCTGATGTATGCGTACACTGTATGGCGGTATACTCTGATGTATCTGTGCACTGTATGGTGGTATACTCTGATGTATGTGTACACTGTATGGCGGTATACTCTGATGTATCTGTGCACTGTATGGTGGTATACTCTGATGTATGTGTACACTGTATGGTGGTATACTCTGATGTATGTGTACACTGTATGGCAGTATACTCTGATGTATCTGTACACTGTATGGTGGTATACTCTGGTGGATGTGTACACTGTATGGCGGTATACTCTGATGTATGTGTGCACTGTATGGCGGTATACTCTGATGTATCTGTGCACTGTATGGTGGTATACTCTGATGTATCTGTGCACTGTATGGTGGTATACTCTGATATATGTGTACACTGTATGGCGGTATACTCTGATTTATGTGTGCACTGTATGGCGGTATACTCTGATGTATCTGTACACTGTATGGTGGTATACTCTGATGTATCTGTGCACTGTATGGCGGTATACTCTGATGTATCTGTGCACTGTATGGTGGTATACTCTGATGTATGTGTGCACTGTATGGTGGTATACTCTGATGTATGTGTGCACTGTATGGTGGTATACTCTGATATATGTGTACACTGTATGGTGGTATACTCTGATGTATATGTGCACTGTATGGTGGTATACTCTGATATATGTGTACACTGTATGGTGGTATACTCTGATGTATCTGTGCACTGTATGGTGGTATACTCTGATGTATCTGTGCACTGTATGGTGGTATACTCTGATGTATGTGTGCACTGTATGGTGGTATACTCTGATGTATGTGTGCACTGTATGGCGGTATACTCTGATGTATCTGTGCACTGTATGGTGGTATACTCTGATGTATCTGTGCACTGTATGGTGGTATACTCTGATGTATCTGTGCACTGTATGGTGGTATACTCTGATGTATCTGTGCACTGTATGGTGGTATACTCTGATGTATCTGTGCACTGTATGGTGGTATACTCTGATGTATCTGTACACTGTATGGCGGTATACTCTGATGTATGTGTGCACTGTATGGCGGTATACTCTGATGTATCTGTGCACTGTATGGTGGTATACTCTGATGTATGTGTACACTGTATGGCGGTATACTCTGATGTATCTGTGCACTGTATGGTGGTATACTCTGATGTATGCGTGCACTGTATGGTGGTATACTCTGATGTATGTGTGCACTGTATGGCGGTATACTATGATGTATGTGTGCACTGTATGGCGGTATACTCTGATGTATCTGTGCACTGTATGGTGGTATACTCTGATGTATGTGTACACTGTATGGTGGTATACTCTGATGTATGTGTACACTGTATGGCGGTATACTCTGATGTATGTGTACACTGTATGGTGGTATACTCTGATGTATGTGTACACTGTATGGTGGTATACTCTGATGTATGTGTACACTGTATGGTGGTATACTCTGATGTATGTGTGCACTGTATGGTGGTATACTCTGATGTATGTGTGCACTGTATGGTGGTATACTCTGATGTATGTGTACACTGTATGGTGGTATACTCTGATGTATGTGTACACTGTATGGCGGTATACTCTGATGTATGTGTACACTGTATGGCGGTATACTCTGATGTATCTGTGCACTGTATGGTGGTATACTCTGATGTATCTGTGCACTGTATGGTGGTATACTCTGATGTATCTGTGCACTGTATGGTGGTATACTCTGATGTATGTGTACACTGTATGGTGGTATACTCTGATGTATGTGTACACTGTATGGTGGTATACTCTGATGTATGTGTACACTGTATGGCGGTATACTCTGATGTATGTGTGCACTGTATGGTGGTATACTCTGATGTATCTGTGCACTGTATGGTGGTATACTCTGATGTATGTGTACACTGTATGGCGATATACTCTGATGTATGTGTACACTGTATGGTGGTATACTCTGATGTATGTGTACACTGTATGGTGGTATACTCTGATGTATGTGTGCACTGTATGGTGGTATACTCTGATGTATGTGTGCACTGTATGGTGGTATACTCTGATGTATCTGTGCACTGTATGGTGGTATACTCTGATGTATCTGTCACTGTATGGTGGTATACTCTGATGTATCTGTCACTGTATGGTGGTATACTCTGATGTATCTGTGCACTGTATGGCGGTATACTCTGATGTATGTGTGCACTGTATGGTGATATACTCTGATGTATGTGTGCACTGTATGGTGGTATACTCTGATGTATCTGTGCACTGTATGGTGGTATACTCTGATGTATCTGTGCACTGTATGGTGGTATACTCTGATATATGTGTACACTGTATGGTGGTATACTCTGATGTATTTGTGCACTGTATGGTGGTATACTCTGATGTATGTGTACACTGTATGGCGGTATACTCTGATGTATGTGTGCACTGTATGGCGGTATACTCTGATGTATCTGTACACTGTATGGCGGTATACTCTGATGTATCTGTGCACTGTATGGCGGTATACTCTGATGTATCTGTGCACTGTATGGTGGTATACTCTGATGTATGTGTGCACTGTATGGTGGTATACTCTGATGTATGTGTACACTGTATGGTGGTGTACTCTGATGTATGTGTGCACTGTATGGTGGTATACTCTGATGTATCTGTGCACTGTATGGCGGTATACTCTGATGTATGTGTGCACTGTATGGTGGTATACTCTGATGTATCTGTGCACTGTATGGTGGTATACTCTGATGTATGTGTGCACTGTATGGCGGTATACTCTGATGTATGTGTACACTGTATGGTAGTATACTCTGATGTATCTGTGCACTGTATGGCGGTATACTCTGATGTATGTGTACACTGTATGGCGGTATACTCTGATGTATGTGTGCACTGTATGGTGGTATACTCTGATGTATGTGTGCACTGTATGGTGGTATACTCTGATGTATCTGTGCACTGTATGGTGGTATACTCTGATGTATGTGTGCACTGTATGGTGGTATACTCTGATGTATGTGTACACTGTATGGTGGTATACTCTGATGTATCTGTGCACTGTATGGTGGTATACTCTGATGTATCTGTGCACTGTATGGTGGTATACTCTGATGTATTTGTGCACTGTGTGGTGGTATACTCTGATGTATGTGTACACTGTATGGTGGTATACTCTGATATATGTGTACACTGTATGGCGGTATACTCTGATGTATGTGTACTCTGTATGGCGGTATACTCTGATGTATGTGTACACTGTATGGCGGTATACTCTGATGTATGTGTGCACTGTATGATGGTATACTCTGATGTATGTGTACACTGTATGGTGGTATACTCTGATATATGTGTACACTGTATGGTGGTATACTCTGATGTATCTGTGCACTGTATGGTGGTATACTCTGATGTATCTGTGCACTGTATGGTGGTATACTCTGATGTATCTGTGCACTGTATGGTGGTATACTCTGATGTATGTGTACACTGTATGGTGGTATACTCTGATGTATGTGTGCACTGTATGGCGGTATACTCTGATGTATCTGTGCACTGTATGGTGGTATACTCTGATGTATCTGTGCACTGAATGGTGGTATACTCTGATGTATCTGTGCACTGTATGGCGGTATACTCTGATGTATGTGTGCACTGTATGGTGGTATACTCTGATGTATGTGTACACTGTATGGTGGTATACTCTGATGTATGTGTGCACTGTATGGCGGTATACTCTGATGTATCTGTACACTGTATGGTGGTATACTCTGATGTATGTGTGCACTGTATGGCAGTATACTCTGATGTATCTGTGCACTGAATGGTGGTATACTCTGATGTATCTGTGCACTGTATGGTGGTATACTCTGATGTATGTGTACACTGTATGGTGGTATACTCTGATGTATCTGTGCACTGTATGGCGGAATACTCTGATGTATGTGTACACTGTATGGCGGAATACTCTGATGTATGTGTACACTGTATGGTGGTATACTCTGATGTATCTGTGCACTGTATGATGGTATACTCTGATGTATGTGTACACTGTATGGTGGTATACTCTGGTGTATGTGTACACTGTATGGTGGTATACTCTGATGTATGTGTACACTGTATGGTGGTATACTCTGATGTATCTGTGCACTGTATGGTGGTATACTCTGATGTATGTGTACACTGTATGGTGGTATACTCTGATGTATGTGTACACTGTATGGTGGTATACTCTGATGTATCTGTGCACTGTATGGTGGTATACTCTGATGTATCTGTGCACTGTATGGTGGTATAATCTGATGTATCTGTGCACTGTATGGTGGTATACTCTGATGTATGTGTACACTGTATGGTGGTATACTCTGATATATGTGTACACTGTATGGCGGTATACTCTGATGTATGTGTACTCTGTATGGCGGTATACTCTGATGTATGTGTACACTGTATGGCGGTATACTCTGATGTATGTGTGCACTGTATGATGGTATACTCTGATGTATGTGTACACTGTATGGTGGTATACTCTGATGTATCTGTGCACTGTATGGTGGTATACTCTGATGTATCTGTGCACTGAATGGTGGTATACTCTGATGTATCTGTGCACTGTATGGCGGTATACTCTGATGTATGTGTGCACTGTATGGTGGTATACTCTGATGTATGTGTGCACTGTATGGCGGTATACTCTGATGTATCTGTACACTGTATGGTGGTATACTCTGATGTATCTGTGCACTGAATGGTGGTATACTCTGATGTATCTGTGCACTGTATGGTGGTATACTCTGATGTATGTGTACACTGTATGGTGGTATACTTTGATGTATCTGTGCACTGTATGGCGGAATACTCTGATGTATGTGTACACTGTATGGCGGAATACTCTGATGTATGTGTACACTGTATGGTGGTATACTCTGATGTATCTGTGCACTGTATGGTGGTATAATCTGATGTATCTGTGCACTGTATGGTGGTATACTCTGATGTATCTGTGCACTGTATGGTGGTATACTCTGATGTATCTGTGCACTGTATGGTGGTATACTCTGATGTATGTGTACACTGTATGGCGGTATACTCTGATGTATCTGTGCACTGTATGGTGGTATACTCTGATGTATCTGTGCACTGTATGGTGGTATACTCTGATGTATGTGTACACTGTATGGTGGTATACTCTGATGTATGTGTACACTGTATGGTGGTATACTCTGATGTATGTGTACACTGTATGGTGGTATACTCTGGTGTATGTGTACACTGTATGGTGGTATACTCTGATGTATCTGTGCACTGTATGGTGGTATACTCTGATGTATCTGTGCACTGTATGGTGGTATACTCTGATGTATGTGTACACTGTATGGTGGTATAATCTGATGTATCTGTGCACTGTATGGTGGTATACTCTGATGTATGTGTACACTGTATGGTGGTATACTCTGGTGTATGTGTACACTGTATGGTGGTATACTCTGATGTATGTGTGCACTGTATGGTGGTATAATCTGATGTATCTGTGCACTGTATGGTGGTATACTCTGATGTATGTGTACACTGTATGGTGGTATACTCTGATGTATGTGTGCACTGTATGGTGGTATACTCTGGTGTATGTGTACACTGTATGGTGGTATACTCTGATGTATCTGTGCACTGTATGGTGGTATACTCTGATGTATCTGTGCACTGTATGGTGGTATACTCTGATGTATGTGTACACTGTATGGTGGTATAATCTGATGTATCTGTGCACTGTATGGTGGTATACTCTGATGTATGTGTACACTGTATGGCGGTATACTCTGGTGTATGTGTACACTGTATGGTGGTATACTCTGATGTATCTGTGCACTGTATGGTGGTATACTCTGATGTATCTGTGCACTGTATGGTGGTATACTCTGATGTATCTGTGCACTGTATGGTGGTATACTCTGATGTATCTGTGCACTGTATGGTGGTATACTCTGATGTATCTGTGCACTGTATGGTGGTATACTCTGATGTATCTTTGCACTGTATGGTGGTATACTCTGATGTATCTTTGCACTGTATGGTGGTATACTCTGATGTATGTGTACACTGTATGGCGGTATACTCTGATGTATCTGTACACTGTATGGTGGTATACTCTGATGTATCTGTGCACTGTATGGTGGTATACTCTGATGTATGTGTGCACTGTATGGTGGCATACTCTGATGTATCTTTGCACTGTATGGTGGTATACTCTGATGTATCTGTGCACTGTATGGTGGTATACTCTGATGTATGTGTGCACTGTATGGTGGTATACTCTGATGTATCTTTGCACTGTATGGTGGTATACTCTGATGTATCTTTGCACTGTATGGTGGTATACTCTGATGTATGTGTACACTGTATGGCGGTATACTCTGATGTATCTGTACACTGTATGGTGGTATACTCTGATGTATCTTTGCACTGTATGGTGGTATACTCTGATGTATCTGTGCACTGTATGGTGGTATACTCTGATGTATGTGTGCACTGTATGGTGGTATACTCTGATGTATCTTTGCACTGTATGGTGGTATACTCTGATGTATGTGTGCACTGTATGGCGGTATACTCTGATGTATCTGTGCACTGTATGGTGGTATACTCTGATGTATGTGTGCACTGTATGGTGGTATACTCTGATGTATCTTTGCACTGTATGGTGGTATACTCTGATGTATCTGTGCACTGTATGGTGGTATACTCTGATGTATGTGTGCACTGTATGGCGGTATACTCTGATGTATGTGTGCACTGTATGGTGGTATACTCTGATGTATCTTTGCACTGTATGGTGGTATACTCTGATGTATCTTTGCACTGTATGGTGGTATACTCTGATGTATGTGTACACTGTATGGTGGTATACTCTGATGTATGTGTGCACTGTATGGCGGTATACTCTGATGTATCTGTACACTGTATGGCGGTATACTCTGATGTATCTGTGCACTGTATGGCGGTATACTCTGATGTATCTGTGCACTGTATGGTGGTATACTCTGATGTATGTGTGCACTGTATGGTGGTATACTCTGATGTATGTGTACACTGTATGGTGGTATACTCTGATGTATCTGTGCACTGTATGGTGGTATACTCTGATGTATGTGTACACTGTATGGTGGTATACTCTGATGTATGTGTGCACTGTATGGTGGTATACTCTGATGTATCTGTGCACTGTATGGTGGTATACTCTGATGTATGTGTGCACTGTATGGTGGTATACTCTGATGTATGTGTGCACTGTATGGTGGTATACTCTGATGTATGTGTACACTGTATGGCGGTATACTCTGATGTATCTGTGCACTGTATGGTGGTATACTCTGATGTATGTGTGCACTGTATGGCGGTATACTCTGATGTATCTTTGCACTGTATGGTGGTATACTCTGATGTATCTGTGCACTGTATGGTGGTATACTCTGATGTATCTGTGCACTGTATGGCGGTATACTCTGATGTATCTGTACACTGGGTGGCAATATATTCTGATGTATTTGTGCACTGTATGGCGGTATCTGTGCAGGGGCATACGTCATAGCGTACACCCACCCAGGCGTGGTTCTCATATTGGGTGTTCACCTCAGGCGGGTGCACAATACTGTGTCCCCAGATATTACACATCACACCCATAATGTACGCCCGTCATCCCCAGTATAGAATGTGAGCCAGGATGTTAGATGGCGATATACAGACCGTGGCGGTGTGCGGCCTCTCATGGATGGCGGTATATATAACACACATCCCAGGAGCTATCGAAACTGACTAATAGTCAAACTATTTTTGTTGCTCATAGAAACCAGTCACAGCGCAGCCCATAGCAACCAATCACAGCGCAGCCCATAGCAACCAGTCACAGCGCAGCCCATAGCAACCAATCACAGCGCAGCCCATAGCAACCAGTCACAGCGCAGCCCATAGCAACCAATCACAGCGCAGCCCATAGCAACCAGTCACAGCGCAGCCCATAGCAACCAATCACAGCACAGCCCATAGCAACCAATCACAGCGCAGTCCATAGCAACCAATCACAGCGCAGCCCATAGTAACCACAGCGCAGCCCATAGCAACCAGTCACAGCGCAGCCCATAGCAACCAATCACAGCGCAGCCCATAGCAACCAATCACAGCGCAGCCCATAGCAACCAATCACAGCACAGCCCATAGCAACCAATCACAGCGCAGTCCATAGCAACCAATCACAGCGCAGTCCATAGCAACCAATCACAGCGCAGCCCATAGCAACCAGTCACAGCGCAGCCCATAGCAACCAGTCACAGCGCAGCCCATAGCAACCAGTCACAGCGCAGCCCATAGCAACCAGTCACAGCGCAGCCCATACCAACCAGTCACAGCGCAGCCCATAGTAACCACAGCGCAGCCCATAGCAACCACAGCGCAGCCCATAGCAACCAGTCACAGCGCAGCCCATAGCAACCACAGCGCAGCCCATAGCAACCAGTCACAGCGCAGCCCATAGCAACCAATCACAGCGCAGCCCATAGCAACCAATCACAGCGCAGCCCATAGCAACCAGTCACAGCGCAGCCCATAGCAACCACAGCGCAGCCTATAGCAACCAGTCACAGCGCAGCCCATAGCAACCGGTCACAGCGCAGCCCATATTAACCACAGCACAGCCCATAGCAACCACAGCCCAGCCCATAGCAACCACAGCGCAGCCCATTGCAACCACAGCGCAGCCCATAGCAACCAGTCACAGCGCAGCCCATAGCAACCACAGTGCAGCCCATAGCAACCAGTCACAGCGCAGCCCATAGCAACCAATCACAGCGCAGTTCATAGCAACCAGTCACAGCACAGCCCATAGCAACCAGTCACAGCACAGCCCGCCCATAGCAACCAGTCACAGCACAGCCCATAGCAACTAGTCACATCGCAGCCCATATCAACCAACCACAGCGCAGCCCATAGCACAACCACAGCGCAGCCCATAGCAACCACAGCGCAGCCCATAGCAACCAACCACAGCGCAGCCCATAGCAACCAGTCACAGCTCACACATAAATCACCATCACATATAATATTTGGGGTACAGGACCCCCCATGTGCTGGAGCAGGAGAGGTGACAACCACAATACCACAGGGGGCGATAGAGGATGATGGGGTGATGAGGGGAGGCCGATGGGGGTGATGAGGGGAGGATGATGAGGGGAGGATGATGGGGGTGATGAGGGGAAAATGATGGGGGTGATGAGAGGAGGATGATGGGGGTGATGAGGGGAGGATGATGGGGGTGATGAGAGGAGGATGATGGGGGTGATGAGAGGAGGATGATGGGGGTGATGAGGGAGGATGATGGGGGTGATGAGGAAGGATGATGGGGGTGATGAGGGGAGGATGATGGGGGTGATGAGAGGAGGATGATGGGGGTGATGAGGGAGGATGATGGGGGTGATGAGAGGAGGATGATGGGGGTGATGAGAGGAGGATGATGGGGGTGATGATGGGAGGATGATGGGGGTGATGAGGGGAGGATGATGGGGGTGATGAGGGGAGGATGATGGGGGTGATGAGGGAGGATGATGGGGGTGATGAGAGGAGGATGATGGAGGTGATGAGGGGAGGATGATGGGGGTGATGAGGGGAGGATGATGGGGGTGATGAGAGGAGGATGATGGGGGTGATGAGAGGAGGATGATGGGGGTGATGATGGGAGGATGATGGGGGTGATGAGGGGAGGATGATGGGGGTGATGAGGGGAGGATGATGGGGGTGATGAGGGAGGATGATGGGGGTGATGAGAGGAGGATGATGGAGGTGATGAGGGGAGGATGATGGGGGTGATGAGGGGAGGATGATGGGGGTGATGAGAGGAAAATGATGGGGGTGGTGAGGGGAGAATGATGGGGGTGATGAGGGAGGATGATGGGGGTGATGAGGGGAGGTTGATGGGGTGATGAGGGGAGGATGATGGGGGTGATGAGGGAGGATGATGGGGGTGATGAGAGGAGGATGATGGGGGTGATGAGGGGAGGATGATGGGGTGATGAGAGGAGGATGATGGGGGTGATGAGGGAGGACACATCTATATAGTGGGGGTGATGAGAGGAGGATGATGGGGGTGATGAGGGAGGATGATGGGGGTGATTAAAGGAGGATGATGGGGGTGATGAGGGAGGATGATGGGATTGATGAGGGGAGGATGATGGGGGTGATGAGGGGAGGATGATGGGGGTGATGAGGGGAGGATGATGGGGGTGATGAGGGGAGGATGATGGGGGTGATAAGGGGAGGATGATGGGGGTGATGAGGGAGGATGATGGGGTGATGAGAGGAGAATGATGGGGGTGATGAGAGGAGAATGATGGGGGCGATGAGGGGAGGATGATGGGGGTGATGAGGGGAGGATGATGGGGGTGATGAGGGGAGGATGATGGGGGTGATGAGGGGAGGATGATGGGGGTGGTGAGGGGAGAATGATGGGGGTGATGAGGGGAGAATGATGGGGGTGATGAGGGGAGGATGATGGGGGTGATGAGAGGAGGATGATGGGGGTGATGAGGGAGGATGATGGGGGTGATGAGAGGAGGATGATGGGGGTGATGAGGGAGGATGATGGGGGTGATAAGGGGAGGATGATGGGGTGATGAGGGGAGGATGATGGGGGTGATGAGAGGAGAATGATGGGGGTGATGAGGGAGGATGATGGGGGTGATGAGAGGAGGATGATGGGGGTGATGAGGGAGGATGATGGGGGTGATAAGGGGAGGATGATGGGGTGATGAGGGGAGGATGATGGGGGTGATGAGAGGAGGATGATGGGGGTGATGAGGGGAGTATGATGGGGGTGATGAGGGGAGTATGATGGGGGTGATGAGGGGAGTATGATGGGGTGATGAGAGGAGGATGATGGGGGTGATGAGAGGAGGATGATGGGGGTGATGAGAGGAGGATGATGGGGGTGATGAGAGGAGGATGATGGGGGTGATGAGAGGAGGATGATGGGGGTAATGAGGGAGGATGATGGGGGTAATGAGGGGAGGATGATGGGGGTGATGAGGGGAGGATGATGGGGGTGATGAGAGGAGGATGATGGGGGTGATGAGAGGAGGATGATGGGGTGATGAGAGGAGGATGATGGGGGTGATGAGGGAGGACACATCTATATAGTGGGGGTGATGAGAGGAGGATGATGGGGGTGATGAGGGAGGATGATGGGGGTGATTAAAGGAGGATGATGGGGGTGATGAGGGAGGATGATGGGATTGATGAGGGGAGGATGATGGGGGTGATGAGGGGAGGATGATGGGGGTGATGAGGGGAGGATGATGGGGGTGATGAGGGGAGGATGATGGGGGTGATGAGGGAGGATGATGGGATTGATGAGGGGAGAATGATGGGGGTGATGAGGGAGGATGATGGGGGTGATGAGGGGAGGTTGATGGGGTGATGAGGGGAGGATGATGGGGGTGATGAGGGAGGATGATGGGGGTGATGAGAGGAGGATGATGGGGGTGATGAGGGGAGGATGATGGGGTGATGAGAGGAGGATGATGGGGGTGATGAGGGAGGACACATCTATATAGTGGGGGTGATGAGAGGAGGATGATGGGGGTGATGAGGGAGGATGATGGGGGTGATTAAAGGAGGATGATGGGGGTGATGAGGGAGGATGATGGGATTGATGAGGGGAGGATGATGGGGGTGATGAGGGGAGGATGATGGGGGTGATGAGGGGAGGATGATGGGGGTGATAAGGGGAGGATGATGGGGGTGATGAGGGAGGATGATGGGGTGATGAGAGGAGAATGATGGGGGTGATGAGAGGAGAATGATGGGGGCGATGAGGGGAGGATGATGGGGGTGATGAGGGGAGGATGATGGGGGTGATGAGGGGAGGATGATGGGGGTGATGAGGGGAGGATGATGGGGGTGGTGAGGGGAGAATGATGGGGGTGATGAGGGGAGAATGATGGGGGTGATGAGGGGAGGATGATGGGGTGATGAGGGGAGGATGATGGGGGTGATGAGGGAGGATGATGGGGGTGATGAGGGAGGATGATGGGGGTGATGAGGGGAGGATGATGGGGGTGATGAGAGGAGGATGATGGGGTGATGAGAGGAGGATGATGGGGGTGATGAGGGAGGATGATGGGGGTGATGAGGGAGGATGATGGGGGTGATGAGGGGAGGATGATGGGGGTGATGAGGGGAGGATGATGGGGGTGATGAGAGGAGAATGATGGGGGTGATGAGGGAGGATGATGGGGGTGATGAGAGGAGGATGATGGGGGTGATGAGGGAGGATGATGGGGGTGATAAGGGGAGGATGATGGGGTGATGAGGGGAGGATGATGGGGGTGATGAGAGGAGGATGATGGGGGTGATGAGGGGAGTATGATGGGGGTGATGAGGGGAGTATGATGGGGGTGATGAGGGGAGTATGATGGGGTGATGAGAGGAGGATGATGGGGGTGATGAGAGGAGGATGATGGGGGTGATGAGAGGAGGATGATGGGGGTGATGAGAGGAGGATGATGGGGGTAATGAGGGAGGATGATGGGGGTAATGAGGGGAGGATGATGGGGGTGATGAGGGGAGGATGATGGGGGTGATGAGAGGAGGATGATGGGGGTGATGAGAGGAGGATGATGGGGTGATGAGAGGAGGATGATGGGGGTGATGAGGGGAGGATGATGGGGGTGATGAGAGGAGGATGATGGGGGTGATGAGGGAGGATGATGGGGGTGATGAGGGAGGATGATGGGGGCGATGAGAGGAGGATGATGGGGGTGATGAGGGAGGACACATCTATATAGTGGGGGTGATGAGGGAGGATGATGGGGGTGATGAGGGAGGATGATGGGGGTGATGAGGGGAGGATGATGGGGGTGATGAGGGGAGGATGATGGGGGTGATGAGAGGAGAATGATGGGGGTGATGAGGGAGGATGATGGGGGTGATGAGAGGAGGATGATGGGGGTGATGAGGGAGGATGATGGGGGTGATAAGGGGAGGATGATGGGGTGATGAGGGGAGGATGATGGGGGTGATGAGAGGAGGATGATGGGGGTGATGAGGGGAGTATGATGGGGGTGATGAGGGGAGTATGATGGGGGTGATGAGGGGAGTATGATGGGGTGATGAGAGGAGGATGATGGGGGTGATGAGAGGAGGATGATGGGGGTGATGAGAGGAGGATGATGGGGGTGATGAGAGGAGGATGATGGGGGTAATGAGGGAGGATGATGGGGGTAATGAGGGGAGGATGATGGGGGTGATGAGGGGAGGATGATGGGGGTGATGAGAGGAGGATGATGGGGGTGATGAGAGGAGGATGATGGGGTGATGAGAGGAGGATGATGGGGGTGATGAGGGGAGGATGATGGGGGTGATGAGAGGAGGATGATGGGGGTGATGAGGGAGGATGATGGGGGTGATGAGAGGAGGATGATGGGGGTGATGAGGGAGGACACATCTATATAGTGGGGGTGACTTGCAGGCTCCGGTAGGAGGACCCTGTTCACACTGAGGGGCGGCTCGCAGGAGGGGACAGGCTGGGGGAGGGGAGACATTTTGGAAAGACTTCCAGCTCCGCAGCCCCCGCAGGACAATCCTCTCCGCCGCAGAAGACAGAACAGACCCGGATCCTGCACCCGCCATGGTGAGAACCCCCTCCCCATCTTCTGCCCCCAAATATACCCCTGCTGCCCCCCACTAACTGCTGTCTGTCCCCCCCCAGCTCCTCAGGACTGCCCCCCTACTGCTGCTGCTGGCCCTGTCCTGCTCCCAGGCTCTGGTAAGTGCTGACCCCCCCCCCCCCCCCAGACCTGACCATCAGTATGTGAGGACCCCCCAGACCTGACCATCAGTATGTGAGGACCCCCCAGACCTGACCATCAGTATGTGAGGACCCCCCATACCTGACCATCAGTATGTGAGGACCCCCCAGACCTGACCATCAGTATGTGAGGACCCCCAGACCTGACCATCAGTATGTGAGGACCCCCCCCAGACCTGACCATCAGTATATGAGGACCCCCAGACCTGACCATCAGTATGTGAGGACCCCCAGATCTGACCATCAGTATGTGAGGACCCCCAGACCTGACCATCAGTATGTGAGGACCCCCAGACCTGACCATCAGTATATGAGGACCCCCAGACCTGACCATCAGTATATGAGGACCCCCAGACCTGACCATCAGTATGTGAGGACCCCCAGACCTGACCATCAGTATGTGAGGACCCCCCCAGACCTGACCATCAGTATGTGAGGACCCCCAGACCTGACCATCAGTATGTGAGGACCCCCCAGACCTGACCATCAGTATGTGAGGACCCCCAGACCTGACCATCAGTATGTGAGGACCCCCCCAGACCTGACCATCAGTATGTGAGGACCCCCCCAGACCTGACCATCAGTATGTGAGGACCCCCCAGACCTGACCACCAGTATATGAGGACCCCCCAGACCTGACCATCAGTATGTGAGGACCCCCAGACCTGACCATCAGTATATGAGGACCCCCCAGACCTGACCATCAGTATGTGAGGACCCCCAGACCTGACCATCAGTATGTGAGGACCCCCCAGACCTGACCATCAGTATATGAGGACCCCCCAGACCTGACCATCAGTATGTGAGGACCCCCAGACCTGACCATCAGTATGTGAGGACCCCCCCAGACCTGACCATCAGTATGTGAGGACCCCCAGACCTGACCCCCCATTAGTTTTTGCACCAAAATGTTGTTTTACCACTAACTCAGCTCAGAAGAATAATTCTCATCATGAAAGGGTTAACCAGCCTCTGGGGGGGGGGGGGGGATAGATTGTAGCGGAGACATTTATTGTATCAGGATATGGAGGAAAGTTGTAAATAGAGGGGGGGGGAGTAATATAATCCAAGTAGAGAGGTCCCCATCTGATGTATATTATACTACCCCCCCCCTGTATATATGAAGGTTATATGTGATGTATATTACCCCCCTGTATATATGAAGTGTTATATGTGATGTATATTACCCCCCTGTATATATGAAGTGTTATATGTGATGTATATTACCCCCCTGTATATATGAAGTGTTATATGTGATGTATATTACCCCCCTGTATATATGAAGTGTTATATGTGATGTATATTACCCCCCTGTATATATGAAGTGTTATATGTGATGTATATTACCCCCCCTGTATATATGAAGTGTTATATGTGATGTATATTACCCCCCTGTATATATGAAGGTTACATGTGATGTATATTACCCCCCTGTATATATGAAGTGTTATATGTGATGTATATTACCCCCCTGTATATATGAAGTGTTATATGTGATGTATATTACCCCCTGTATATATGAAGTGTTATATGTGATGTATATTACCCCCCTGTATATATGAAGTGTTATATGTGATGTATATTACCCCCCTGTATATATGAAGTGTTATATGTGATGTATATTACCCCCCTGTATATATGAAGTGTTATATGTGATGTATATTACCCCCCCCTGTATATATGAAGGTTACATGTGATGTATATTACCCCCCTGTATATATGAAGTGTTATATGTGATGTATATTACCCCCCCTGTATATATGAAGGTTACATGTGATGCATATTACTCCCTGTATATATGAAGTGTTATATGTGATGTATATTACCCCCCTGTATATATGAAGTGTTATATGTGATGTATATTACCCCCCTGTATATATGAAGTGTTATATGTGATGTATATTACCCTCTTGTATATATGAAGTGTTATATGTTATGTATATTACCCCCCTATATATATATGAAGGTTATATGTGATGTATATTACCCCCTGTATATATGAAGTGTTATATGTGATTTATATTACCCCCCTGTATATATGAAGTGTTATATGTGATGTATATTACCCTCCCCTGTATAGATGAAGGTTACATGTGATGTATATTATATTACCCCTGTATATATGAAGGTTACATGTGATGTATATTACCCCCTGTATATATGAAGGTTACATGTGATGTATATTACCCCCTGTATATATGAAGGTTACATGTGATGTATATTACCCCCTGTATATATGAAGTGTTATATGTGATTTATATTACCCCCCTGTATATATGAAGTGTTATATGTGATGTATATTACCCTCCCCTGTATAGATGAAGGTTACATGTGATGTATATTATATTACCCCTGTATATATGAAGGTTACATGTGATGTATATTACCCCCTGTATATATGAAGGTTACATGTGATGTATATTACCCCCCTGTATATATGAAGTGTTATATGTGATGTATATTACCCCCTGTATATATGAAGTGTTATATGTGATGTATATTACCCCCCTGTATATATGAAGTGTTATATGTGATGTATATTATATTACCCACTGTATATATGAAGGTTATATGTGATGTATATTACCCCCTGTGTATATAAAGTGTTATATGTGATGTATATTACCCCCCAGTATATATGAAGTGTTATATGTGATTTATATTACCCCCTGTATATATGAAGTGTTATATGTGATGTATATTACCCCCTGTATATATAAAGTGTTATATGTGATGTATATTACCCCCCAGTATATATGAAGTGTTATACGTGATTTATATTACCCCCTGTATATATGAAGTGTTATATGTGATGTATATTACCCCCTGTATATATAAAGTGTTATATGTGATGTATATTACCCCCCTGTATATATGAAGTGTTATATGTGATGTATATTATATTACCCCCTGTATATATAAAGTGTTATATGTGATGTATATTATATTACCCCCTGTATATATGAAGTGTTATATGTGATGTATATTACCCCCCAGTATATATGAAGTGTTATATGTGATTTATATTACCCCCCAGTATATATGAAGTGTTATATGTGATGTATATTACCCCCTGTATATATGAAGTGTTAAATGTGATGTATATTACCCCCTGTATATATGAAGGTTATATGTGATGTATATTACCCCCCTGTATATATGAAGTGTTATATGTGATGTATATTACCCCCCTGTATATATGAAGTGTTATATGTGATGTATATTATATTACCCCCCTGTATATATGAAGTGTTATATGTTATGTATATTACCCCCTTTATATATGAAGTGTTATATGTGATGTATATTATATTACCCCCCTGTATATATGAAGTGTTATATGTTATGTATATTACCCCCCTGTATATAAGAAGTGTTATATGTGATGTATATTACCCCCTGTATATATGAAGTGTTATATGTGATGTATATTACCCTCCTGTATATTTGAAGTGTTATATGTGATGTATATTATATTACCCCCTGTATATATGAAGTGTTATATGTGATGTATATTATATTACCCTCCTGTATATTTGAAGTGTTATATGTTATGTATATTACCCCCTGTATATGTGAAGGTTACATGTGATGTATATTACCCCCCTGTATATAAGAAGTGTTATGTGATGTATTTTACCCCCTGTATATATGAAGTGTTATAAGTGATGTATATTACCCCCCTGTATATAAGAAGCATTATATGTGATGTATATTACTTCCTGTATATATGAAGTGTTATATGTGATGTATATTACCCCCTGTATATTTGAAGGTTACATGTGATGCATATTCCCCCCTGTATATATGAAGTGTTATATGTGATGTATATTACCCCCCTGTATATATGAAGTGTTATATCTGATTTATATTACCCCCTGTATATATGAAGGTTACATGTGATGAATATTACCCCCTTGTATATAAGAAGTGTTATGTGATGTATATTACCCCCTGTATATATGAAGTGTTATATGTGATGTATATTACCCCCCTGTATATATGAAGTGTTATATGTGATGTGTATTACCCCCCTGTATATAAGAAGTGTTATATGTGATGTATATTACCCCCTGTATATATGAAGTGTTATATGTGATGTATATTACCCTCCTGTATATTTGAAGTGTTATATGTGATGTATATTATATTACCCCCTGTATATATGAAGTGTTATATGTGATGTATATTATATTACCCTCCTGTATATTTGAAGTGTTATATGTTATGTATATTACCCCCTGTATATGTGAAGGTTACATGTGATGTATATTACCCCCCTGTATATAAGAAGTGTTATGTGATGTATTTTACCCCCTGTATATATGAAGTGTTATAAGTGATGTATATTACCCCCCTGTATATAAGAAGCATTATATGTGATGTATATTACTTCCTGTATATATGAAGTGTTATATGTGATGTATATTACCCCCTGTATATTTGAAGGTTACATGTGATGCATATTCCCCCCTGTATATATGAAGTGTTATATGTGATGTATATTACCCCCCTGTATATATGAAGTGTTATATCTGATTTATATTACCCCCTGTATATATGAAGGTTACATGTGATGAATATTACCCCCTTGTATATAAGAAGTGTTATGTGATGTATATTACCCCCTGTATATATGAAGTGTTATATGTGATGTATATTACCCCCCTGTATATATGAAGTGTTATATGTGATGTGTATTACCCCCCTGTATATATGAAGTGTTATATGTGATGTATATTACCCCCCCACTGTATATATGAAGTGTTATATGTGATGTATATTACCCCCCCTTTATATATGAAGGTTACATGTCATGCATATTACTCCCTGTATATATGAAGGTTACATGTGATGTATATTACCCCCCCCCTGTATATATGAAGTGTTATATGTGATGTGTATTACCCCCCTGTATATATGAAGTGTTATATGTGATGTGTATTACCCCCTGTATATATGAAGGTTACATCTGATGTATATTACCCCCTGTATATATGAAGTGTTATATGTGATGTATATTACCCCCCTGTATATATGAAGTGTTATATGTGATGTATATTACCCCCTGTATATATGAAGTGTTATATGTGATGTATATTACCCCCTGTATATATGAAGTGTTATATGTGATGTATATTACCCCCCTATATATGAAGTGTTATATGTGATGTATATTACCCCCCTGTATATATGAAGTGTTATATGTGATGTATATTACCCCCCCACTGTATATATGAAGTGTTATATGTGATGTATATTACCCCCCCCTGTATATATGAAGTGTTATATGTGATGTATATTACCCCCCCCTGTATATATGAAGGTTACATGTGATGCATATTACCTCCTGTATATATGAAGTGTTGTATGTGATGTATATTACCCCAGTATATAAGAAGTGTTATATGTGATGTATATTACCCCCTGTATATAAGAAGTGTTATATGTGATGTATATTACCCCCCCCTGTATATATGAAGTGTTATATGTGATGCATATTACCCCAGTATATATGAAGTGTTATATGTGATGTATATTACCCCAGTATATATGAAGTGTTATATGTGATGTATATTACCCCCTTGTATATAAGAAGTGTTATATGTGATGAATATTACTCACTGTATATATAAAGTGTTATATGTGATGTATATTACACCCCCCTGTATATATGAAGTGTTATATGTGATGTATATTACCCCCCTGTATATATGAAGTGTTATATGTGATGTGTATTACCCCCCTGTATATATGAAGTGTTATATGTGATGTATATTACCCCCCCACTGTATATATGAAGTGTTATATGTGATGTATATTACCCCCCCTTTATATATGAAGGTTACATGTCATGCATATTACTCCCTGTATATATGAAGGTTACATGTGATGTATATTACCCCCCCCTGTATATATGAAGTGTTATATGTGATGTGTATTACCCCCCTGTATATATGAAGTGTTATATGTGATGTGTATTACCCCCTGTATATATGAAGGTTACATGTGATGTATATTACCCCCTGTATATATGAAGTGTTATATGTGATGTATATTACCCCCCTGTATATATGAAGTGTTATATGTGATGTATATTACCCCCTGTATATATGAAGTGTTATATGTGATGTATATTACCCCCTGTATATATGAAGTGTTATATGTGATGTATATTACCCCCCTGTATATATGAAGTGTTATATGTGATGTATATTACCCCCCTGTATATATGAAGTGTTATATGTGATGTATATTACCCCCCCCTGTATATATGAAGTGTTATATGTGATGTATATTACCCCCCCCCTGTATATATGAAGGTTACATGTGATGCATATTACCTCTTGTATATATGAAGTGTTGTATGTGATGTATATTACCCCAGTATATAAGAAGTGTTATATGTGATGTATATTACCCCCCTGTATATATGAAGTGTTATATGTGATGTATATTACCCCCCTGTATATATGAAGTGTTATATGTGATGTATATTACCCCCCCCCTGTATATATGAAGTGTTATATGTGATGTATATTACCCCCCCCCCCTCTGTATATATGAAGGTTACATGTGATGCATATTACCTCCTGTATATATGAAGTGTTGTATGTGATGTATATTACCCCAGTATATAAGAAGTGTTATATGTGATGTATATTACCCCCTGTATATAAGAAGTGTTATATGTGATGCATATTACCCCAGTATATATGAAGTGTTATATGTGATGTATATTACCCCCTGTATATAAGAAGTGTTATATGGGATGTATATTACCCCTTGTATATAAGAAGTGTTATATGTGATGAATATTACTCACTGTATATATAAAGTGTTATATGTGATGTATATTACACCCCCCTGTATATATGAAGTGTTATATGTGATGTATATTACTCCCTGTATATAAGAAGCGTTATATGTATCACTACATTCCTGTCCTCCCACTGCACAGAACATCTGTTATAGATATCCTCCCCTCCCCACCTTCTAACTCTCCTCACAGGAATATCCTCCTATTAGAGTGTCAGCTCTTCAGTCCAGCAGAGAATCATTTGTGTAATACAGACCTCCCCCGTATAACATGTATAGTGTATAATACAGACCCCCCCCATATAACATGTATAGTGTATAATACAGACCCCCCCCGTATAACATGTATATTGTATAATACAGACCTCCCCCATATAACATGTATAGTGTGTAATACAGACCCCCCCATATAACATGTATAGTGTGTAATACAGACCCCCCCCATATAACATGTATAGTGTGTAATACAGACCCCCCCCCCATATAACATGTATAGTGTGTAATACAGACCCCCCCATATAACATGTATAGTGTGTAATACAGACCCCCCCCCCCATATAACATGTATAGTGTGTAATACAGACCCCCCCATATAACATGTATAGTGTGTAATACAGACCCCCCCCATATAACATGTATAGTGTATAATACAGACCTCCCCCCATATAACATGTATAGTGTATAATACAGACCCCCCCCCATATAACATGTATAGTGTGTAATACAGACCCCTCATATAACATGTATAGTGTATAATACAGACCCCCCCCCATATAACATGTATAGTGTATAATACAGACCCTCCCATATAACATGTATAGTGTGTAATACAGACTCCCCCCATATAACATGTATAGTGTATAATACAGACCCCCCCCCATATAACATGTATAGTGTGTAATACAGACCCCCCCATATAACATGTATAGTGTATAATACAGACCCCCCCATATAACATGTATAGTGTATAATACAGACCCCCTCATATAACATGTATAGTGTGTAATACAGACCCCCCCATATAACATGTATAGTGTGTAATACAGACCCCCCCATATAACATGTATAGTGTATAATACAGACCCCCCCATATAACATGTATAGTGTGTAATACAGACCCCCCATATAACATGTATAGTGTATAATACAGACCCCCCATATAACATGTATAGTGTGTAATACAGACCCCCCCATATAACATGTATAGTGTGTAATACAGACCCCCCATATAACATGTATAGTGTGTAATACAGACCCCTCCCATATAACATGTATAGTGTGTAATACAGACTCCCCCCATATAACATGTATAGTGTGTAATACAGACCCCCCCATATAACATGTATAGTGTGTAATACAGACCCCCCCCATATAACATGTATAGTGTGTAATACAGACCCCCCCATATAACATGTATAGTGTGTAATACAGACCCCCCCCATATAACATGTATAGTGTGTAATACAGACCCCCCCCATATAACATGTATAGTGTGTAATACAGACCCCCCCATATAACATGTATTGTGTGTAATACAGACCCCCCCCATATAACATGTATAGTGTGTAATACAGACCCCCCCCATATAACATGTATAGTGTGTAATACAGACCCCCATATAACATGTATTGTGTGTAATACAGACCCCCCCATATAACATGTATAGTGTGTAATACAGACCCCCCCATATAACATGTATAGTGTGTAATACAGACCCCCCCATATAACATGTATTGTGTGTAATACAGACCCCCCCATATAACATGTATAGTGTGTAATACAGACCCCCCCCATATAACATGTATAGTGTGTAATACAGACCCCCCCATATAACATGTATAGTGTGTAATACAGACCCCCCCATATAACATGTATAGTGTGTAATACAGACCCCCCTCATATAACATGTATAGTGTGTAATACAGACCCCCCCCATATAACATGTATAGTGTGTAATACAGACCCCCCCCATATAACATGTATAGTGTATAATACAGACATCCCCCATATAACATGTATAGTGTATAATACAGACATCCCCCATATAACATGTATAGTGTATAATACAGACCTCCCCCCATATAACATGTATAGTGTATAATACAGACCCCCCCCATATAACATGTATAGTGTGTAATACAGACCCCCCCATATAACATGTATAGTGTGTAATACAGACCTCCCCCATATAACATGTATAGTGTGTAATACAGACCCCCACAATATAACATGTATAGTGTATAATACAGACCCCCCATATAACATGTATAGTGTGTAATACAGACCCCCCCATATAACATGTATAGTGTATAATACAGACCTCCCCCCATATAACATGTATAGTGTATAATACAGACCCCCCCATATAACATGTATAGTGTATAATACAGACCCCCCCCATATAACATGTATAGTGTGTAATACAGACCTCCCCCATATAACATGTATAGTGTATAATACAGACCCCCCCCATATAACATGTATAGTGTATAATACAGACCCCCCCATATAACATGTATAGTGTATAATACAGACCCCCCCCATATAACATGTATAGTGTGTAATACAGACCTCCCCCATATAACATGTATAGTGTATAATACAGACCCCCCCATATAACATGTATAGTGTGTAATACAGACCCCTCATATAACATGTATAGTGTGTAATACAGACCTCCCCCATATAACATGTATAGTGTATAATACAGACCCCCCCATATAACATGTATAGTGTATAATACAGACCTCCCCCCATATAACATGTATAGTGTATAATACAGACCCCCCCCATATAACATGTATAGTGTGTAATACAGACCCCCCCATATAACATGTATAGTGTATAATACAGACCCCCCCCCATATAACATGTATAGTGTGTAATACAGACCTCCCCCATATAACATGTATAGTGTATAAAACAGACCCCACAATATAACATGTATAGTGTATAATACAGACCCCTCATATAACATGTATAGTGTGTAATACAGACCTCCCCCATATAACATGTATAGTGTATAAAACAGACCCCACAATATAACATGTATAGTGTGTAATACAGACCCCCCATATAACATGTATAGTGTGTAATACAGACCTCCCCATATAACATGTATAGTGTATAATACAGACCCCCCCATATAACATGTATAGTGTGTAATACAGACCCCCCCCATATAACATGTATAGTGTGTAATACAGACCCCCTCATATAACATGTATAGTGTGTAATACAGACCTCCCCATATAACATGTATAGTGTGTAATACAGACCCCCCATATAACATGTATAGTGTATAATACAGACCTCCCCCCATATAACATGTATAGTGTATAATACAGACCCCCCCATATAACATGTATAGTGTATAATACAGACCCCCCCCATATAACATGTATAGTGTATAATACAGACCCCCCCATATAACATGTATAGTGTATAATACAGACCCCCCCATATAACATGTATAGTGTATAATACAGACCTCCCCCATATAACATGTATAGTGTATAATACAGACCCCCTCCATATAACATGTATAGTGTGTAATACAGACCCCCCCATATAACATGTATAGTGTATAATACAGACCCCCCATATAACATGTATAGTGTATAATACAGACCCCCCCATATAACATGTATAGTGTGTAATACAGACCTCCCCATATAACATGTATAGTGTGTAATACAGACCCCCCCCCATATAACATGCATAGTGTGTAATACAGACCCCCCTCATATAACATATATAGTGTGTAATACAGACCCCCCCATATAACATGTATAGTGTGTAATACAGACCCCCCCCATATAACATGTATAGTGTATAATACAGACCCCCCCGTATAACATGTATAGTGTGTAATACAGACCCCCCCCCATATAACATGTATAGTGTATAATACAGACCTCCCCATATAACATGTATAGTGTGTAATACAGACCCCCCCCATATAACATGTATAGTGTGTAATACAGACCCTCCCCATATAACATGTATTGTGTGTAATACAGACCCCCCCCATATAACATGTATAGTGTGTAATACAGACCCCCCCATATAACATGTATAGTGTGTAATACAGACCCCCCCATATAACATGTATAGTGTGTAATACAGACCCCCCCATATAACATGTATAGTGTGTAATACAGACCCCCCCATATAACATGTATAGTGTGTAATACAGACCCCCCCATATAACATGTATAGTGTGTAATACAGACCCCCCCCATATAACATGTATGGTGTGTAATACAGACCCCCCCATATAACATGTATAGTGTGTAATACAGACCCCCCCCATATAACATGTATAGTGTGTAATACAGACCCCCCCATATAACATGTATGGTGTGTAATACAGACCCCCCCATATAACATGTATAGTGTGTAATACAGACCTCCCCATATAACATGTATAGTGTGTAATACAGACCTCCCCATATAACATGTATAGTGTGTAATACAGACCCCCCCATATAACATGTATAGTGTATAATACAGACCCCCCATATAACATGTATAGTGTATAATACAGACCCCCCCCATATAACATGTATAGTGTGTAATACAGACCCCCCCCATATAACATGTATAGTGTGTAATACAGACCCCCTCATATAACATGTATAGTGTGTAATACAGACCTCCCCCATATAACATGTATAGTGTGTAATACAGACCCCCCCATATAACATGTATAGTGTGTAATACAGACCTCCCCGTATAACATGTATAGTGTGTAATACAGACCTCCCCCATATAACATGTATAGTGTATAATACAGACCCCCCCATATAACATGTATAGTGTGTAATACAGACCCCCCCCATATAACATGTATAGTGTGTAATACAGACCCCCCCCATATAACATGTATAGTGTGTAATACAGACCTCCCCATATAACATGTATAGTGTATAATACAGACCCCCCCATATAACATGTATAGTGTGTAATACAGACCCCCTCCATATAACATGTATAGTGTGTAATACAGACCCCCCATATAACATGTATAGTGTATAATACAGACCCCCCCCATATAACATGTATAGTGTATAATACAGACCCCCCCATATAACATGTATAGTGTATAATACAGACCCCCCCATATAACATGTATAGTGTGTAATACAGACCCCCCCCCATATAACATGTATAGTGTTTAATACAGACCCCCCCATATAACATGTATAGTGTGTAATACAGACCCCCCCATATAACATGTATAGTGTGTAATACAGACCCCCCCCATATAACATGTATAGTGTGTAATACAGACCCCCCCATATAACATGTATAGTGTGTAATACAGACCTCCCCCATATAACATGTATAGTGTGTAATACAGACCCCCCCATATAACATGTATAGTGTATAATACAGACCCCCCCCATATAACATGTATAGTGTGTAATACAGACCTCCCCCATATAACATGTATAGTGTGTAATACAGACCCCCCCATATAACATGTATAGTGTATAATACAGACCCCCCCCATATAACATGTATAGTGTATAATACAGACCCCCCCATATAACATGTATAGTGTATAATACAGACCCCCCCATATAACATGTATAGTGTATAATACAGACCCCTCATATAACATGTATAGTGTATAATACAGACCCCCCCATATAACATGTATAGTGTGTAATACAGACCCCCCCATATAACATGTATAGTGTATAATACAGACCCCCCATATAACATGTATAGTGTATAATACAGACCCCCCCATATAACATGTATAGTGTATAATACAGACCCCCCATATAACATGTATAGTGTATAATACAGACCCCCCCATATAACATGTATAGTGTATAATACAGACCCCCCCATATAACATGTATAGTGTATAATACAGACCCCCCCATATAACATGTATAGTGTGTAATACAGACCTCCCCCGTATAACATGTATAATGTGTAATACAGACCCCCCCATATAACATGTATAGTGTGTAATACAGACCCCTCATATAACATGTATAGTGTATAATACAGACCTCCCCCATATAACATGTATAGTGTGTAATACAGACCCCCCCATATAACATGTATAGTGTATAATACAGACCCCCCCATATAACATGTATAGTGTGTAATACAGACCCCCTCCATATAACATGTATAGTGTGTAATACAGACCTCCCCCCATATAACATGTATAGTGTATAATACAGACCCCCCCATATAACATGAATAGTGTGTAATACAGACCCCCCCATATAACATGTATAGTGTGTAATACAGACCCCCCCCCCATATAACATGTATAGTGTATAATACAGACCCCCCCATATAACATGTATAGTGTGTAATACAGACCTCCCCCATATAACATGTATAGTGTATAATACAGACCCCCCCATATAACATGTATAGTGTGTAATACAGACCTCCCCCCATATAACATGTATAGTGTATAATACAGACCCCCCCCATATAACATGTATAGTGTGTAATACAGACCCCCCCCATATAACATGTATAGTGTGTAATACAGACCCCCCCATATAACATGTATAGTGTATAATACAGACCCCCCCATATAACATGAATAGTGTGTAATACAGACCTCCCCCCATATAACATGTATAGTGTATAATACAGACCCCCCCCATATAACATGTATAGTGTATAATACAGACCCCCCCATATAACATGTATAGTGTATAATACAGACCCCCCCCATATAACATGTATAGTGTGTAATACAGACCCCCCCATATAACATGTATAGTGTGTAATACAGACCTCCCCGTATAACATGTATAGTGGGTAATACAGACCCCCCCATATAACATGTATAGTGTGTAATACAGACCCCCCCCCATATAACATGTATAGTGTGTAATACAGACCCCCCATATAACATGTATAGTGTGTAATACAGACCCCCCCCCATATAACATGTATAGTGTGTAATACAGACCCCCCATATAACATGTATAGTGTGTAATACAGACCCCCCCATATAACATGTATAGTGTGTAATACAGACCCCCCCATATAACATGTATAGTGTGTAATACAGACCTCCCCATATAACATGTATAGTGTGTAATACAGACCCCCCCATATAACATGTATAGTGGGTAATACAGACCCCCCCCATATAACATGTATAGTGTGTAATACAGACCCCCCCATATAACATGTATAGTGTGTAATACAGACCCCCCCCATATAACATGTATAGTGTGTAATACAGACCCCCCCATATAACATGTATAGTGTAATACAGACCCCCCATATAACATGTATAGTGTGTAATACAGACCCCCCATATAACATGTATAGTGTGTAATACAGACCCCCCCATATAACATGTATAGTGTGTAATACAGACCCCCCCCATATAACATGTATAGTGTAGTAATACAGACCCCCCCATATAACATGTATAGTGTGTAATACAGACCCCCCCCATATAACATGTATAGTGTGTAATACAGACCCCCCCATATAACATGTATAGTGTGTAATACAGACCCCCCCATATAACATGTATAGTGTGTAATACAGACCCCCCCCATATAACATGTATAGTGTGTAATACAGACCCCCCCATATAACATGTATAGTGTGTAATACAGACCCCCTCATATAACATGTATAGTGTGTAATACAGACCCCCCCATATAACATGTATAGTGTGTAATACAGACCCCCCATATAACATGTATAGTGTGTAATACAGACCCCCCCCATATAACATGTATAGTGTGTAATACAGACCCCCCCCCCATATAACATGTATAGTGTGTAATACAGACCCCCCATATAACATGTATAGTGTGTAATACAGACCCCCCCCCCCATATAACATGTATAGTGTGTAATACAGACCTCCCCCCATATAACATGTATAGTGTGTAATACAGACCCCCCATATAACATGTATAGTGTGTAATTACAGACCCCCCCCATATAACATGTATAGTGTGTAATACAGACCCCCCCATATAACATGTATAGTGTGTAATACAGACCCCTCCCCCATATAACATGTATAGTGTGTAATACAGACCCCCCCCATATAACATGTATAGTGTGTAATACAGACCCCCCATATAACATGTATAGTGTGTAATACAGACCTCCCCATATAACATGTATAGTGTGTAATACAGACCCCCCCCCATATAACATGTATAGTGTATAATACAGACCCCCTCATATAACATGTATAGTGTATAATACAGACCCCCCCATATAACATGTATAGTGTATAATACAGACCCCCCCATATAACATGTATAGTGTGTAATACAGACCCCCCCATATAACATGTATAGTGTGTAATACAGACCCCCCCATATAACATGTATAGTGTGTAATACAGACCCCCCCCCATATAACATGTATAGTGTGTAATACAGACCCCCCCCATATAACATGTATAGTGTGTAATACAGACCCCCCCCATATAACATGTATAGTGTGTAATACAGACCCCCCCCATATAACATGTATAGTGTGTAATACAGACCCCCCCCATATAACATGTATAGTGTGTAATACAGACCTCCCCATATAACATGTATAGTGTATAATACAGACCCCCCCATATAACATGTATAGTGTGTAATACAGACCTCCCCCATATAACATGTATAGTGTATAATACAGACCCCCCCATATAACATGTATAGTGTGTAATACAGACCCCCCCCCATATAACATGTATAGTGTAGTAATACAGACCCCCCCATATAACATGTATAGTGTGTAATACAGACCCCCCCATATAACATGTATAGTGTGTAATACAGACCTCCCCATATAACATGTATAGTGTATAATACAGACCCCCCCCATATAACATGTATAGTGTGTAATACAGACCCCCTCATATAACATGTATAGTGTGTAATACAGACCCCCCCATATAACATGTATAGTGTGTAATACAGACCCCCCCATATAACATGTATAGTGTATAATACAGACCCCCCCCATATAACATGTATAGTGTGTAATACAGACCCCCCCATATAACATGTATAGTGTGTAATACAGACCCCCCCCATATAACATGTATAGTGTGTAATACAGACCCCCCCCCATATAACATGTATAGTGTGTAATACAGACCCCCCTATATAACATGTATTGTGTGTAATACAGACCTCCCCCATATAACATGTATAGTGTGTAATACAGACCCCCCCATATAACATGTATAGTGTGTAATACAGACCCCCCCATATAACATGTATAGTGTGTAATACAGACCCCCCCCATATAACATGTATAGTGTGTAATACAGACCCCCCCCATATAACATGTATAGTGTGTAATACAGACCCCCCCATATAACATGTATAGTGTGTAATACAGACCCCCCCCATATAACATGTATAGTGTGTAATACAGACCCCCCATATAACATGTATAGTGTGTAATACAGACCCCCCCCATATAACATGTATAGTGTGTAATACAGACCCCCCCATATAACATGTATAGTGTGTAATACAGACCCCCCCATATAACATGTATAGTGTGTAATACAGACCCCCCCATATAACATGTATAGTGTGTAATACAGACCCCCCCATATAACATGTATAGTGTGTAATACAGACCCCCCCCATATAACATGTATAGTGTGTAATACAGACCCCCCCATATAACATGTATAGTGTGTAATACAGACCCCCCCATATAACATGTATAGTGTGTAATACAGACCCCCCCATATAACATGTATAGTGTGTAATACAGACCCCCCATATAACATGTATAGTGTGTAATACAGACCCCCCCATATAACATGTATAGTGTGTAATACAGACCCCCCCCATATAACATGTATAGTGTGTAATACAGACCCCCCCATATAACATGTATAGTGTGTAATACAGACCCCCCCATATAACATGTATAGTGTATAATACAGACCCCCTCATATAACATGTATAGTGTGTAATACAGACCCCCCCATATAACATGTATAGTGTGTAATACAGACCCCCCCATATAACATGTATAGTGTGTAATACAGACCCCCCCATATAACATGTATAGTGTGTAATACAGACCCCTCATATAACATGTATAGTGTGTAATACAGACCCCCCATATAACATGTATAGTGTATAATACAGACCCCCCATATAACATGTATAGTGTATAATACAGACCCCCCCATATAACATGTATAGTGTGTAATACAGACCCCCCCATATAACATGTATAGTGTGTAATACAGACCCCCCCCATATAACATGTATAGTGTGTAATACAGACCCCCCCCCATATAACATGTATAGTGTGTAATACAGACCCCCCCATATAACATGTATAGTGTGTAATACAGACCCCCCCCCCATATAACATGTATAGTGTGTAATACAGACCCCCCCCATATAACATGTATAGTGTGTAATACAGACCCCCCCCATATAACATGTATAGTGTGTAATACAGACCCCCCCATATAACATGTATAGTGTGTAATACAGACCCCCCCATATAACATGTATAGTGTATAATACAGACCCCCCCATATAACATGTATAGTGTGTAATACAGACCCCCCCCCATATAACATGTATAGTGTGTAATACAGACCTCCCCGTATAACATGTATAGTGTGTAATACAGACCCCCCCCCATATAACATGTATAGTGTGTAATACAGACCCCCCCATATAACATGTATAGTGTGTAATACAGACCCCCCCCATATAACATGTATAGTGTGTAATACAGACCCCCCCATATAACATGTATAGTGTGTAATACAGACCCCCCCCATATAACATGTATAGTGTATAATACAGACCCCCCCATATAACATGTATAGTGTGTAATACAGACCCCCCCCATATAACATGTATAGTGTGTAATACAGACCCCCCCATATAACATGTATAGTGTATAATACAGACCCCCCCCATATAACATGTATAGTGTGTAATACAGACCCTCCCCCATATAACATGTATAGTGTGTAATACAGACCTCCCCCATATAACATGTATAGTGTGTAATACAGACCTCCCCCATATAACATGTATAGTGTATAATACAGACCCCCCCATATAACATGTATAGTGTGTAATACAGACCTCCCCCCATATAACATGTATAGTGTGTAATACAGACCCCCCCCATATAACATGTATAGTGTGTAATACAGACCCCCCCCATATAACATGTATAGTGTGTAATACAGACCTCCCCATATAACATGTATAGTGTATAATACAGACCCCCCCCATATAACATGTATATTGTGTAATACAGACCCCCCTCATATAACATGTATAGTGTGTAATACAGACCCCCCCATATAACATGTATAGTGTGTAATACAGACCTCCCCATATAACATGTATAGTGTATAATACAGACCCCCCCCCATATAACATGTATAGTGTGTAATACAGACCCCCCCATATAACATGTATAGTGTGTAATACAGACCCCCCCCATATAACATGTATAGTGTGTAATACAGACCTCCCCCATATAACATGTATAGTGTATAATACAGACCCCCCCATATAACATGTATAGTGTATAATACAGACCTCCCCATATAACATGTATAGTGTATAATACAGACCCCCCCCCATATAACATGTATAGTGTGTAATACAGACCCCCCCCATATAACATGTATAGTGTGTAATACAGACCCCCCCCATATAACATGTATAGTGTGTAATACAGACCTCCCCCATATAACATGTATAGTGTATAATACAGACCCCCCCCATATAACATGTATAGTGTGTAATACAGACCCCCCCCATATAACATGTATAGTGTGTAATACAGACCCCCCCCATATAACATGTATAGTGTGTAATACAGACCTCCCCCCATATAACATGTATAGTGTGTAATACAGACCCCCCCATATAACATGTATAGTGTGTAATACAGACCCCCCCCATATAACATGTATAGTGTGTAATACAGACCTCCCCCATATAACATGTATAGTGTGTAATACAGACCCCCCCTATATAACATGTATAGTGTGTAATACAGACCCCCCCATATAACATGTATAGTGTGTAATACAGACCTCCCCCATATAACATGTATAGTGTGTAATACAGACCCCCCCATATAACATGTATAGTGTGTAATACAGACCCCCCCCATATAACATGTATAGTGTGTAATACAGACCCCCCCATATAACATGTATAGTGTGTAATACAGACCTCCCCCCATATAACATGTATAGTGTATAATACAGACCCCCCCCATATAACATGTATAGTGTGTAATACAGACCCCCCCCATATAACATGTATAGTGTGTAATACAGACCTCCCCATATAACATGTATAGTGTATAATACAGACCCCCCCCATATAACATGTATAGTGTGTAATACAGACCTCCCCCATATAACATGTATAGTGTGTAATACAGACCCCCCCCATATAACATGTATAGTGTGTAATACAGACCCCCCCCCATATAACATGTATAGTGTGTAATACAGACCTCCCCCGTATAAACATGTATAGTGTGTAATACAGACCCCCCCCATATAACATGTATAGTGTGTAATACAGACCCCCCCCCATATAACATGTATAGTGTGTAATACAGACCCCCCCCATATAACATGTATAGTGTGTAATACAGACCCCCCCATATAACATGTATAGTGTGTAATACAGACCTCCCCCATATAACATGTATAGTGTGTAATACAGACCCTCCCCCATATAACATGTATAGTGTGTAATACAGACCCCCCATATAACATGTATAGTGTATAATACAGACCCCCCCATATAACATGTATAGTGTATAATACAGACCCCCCCATATAACATGTATAGTGTATAATACAGACCCCCCCATATAACATGTATAGTGTGTAATACAGACCTCCCCCGTATAACATGTATATGTGTAATACAGACCCCCCCCATATAACATGTATAGTGTGTAATACAGACCCCTCCATATAACATGTATAGTGTGTAATACAGACCTCCCCCATATAACATGTATAGTGTGTAATACAGACCCCCCCATATAACATGTATAGTGTATAATACAGACCTCCCCCATATAACATGTATAGTGTATAATACAGACCCCCCCCATATAACATGTATAGTGTATAATACAGACCTCCCCCATATAACATGTATAGTGTGTAATACAGACCCCCCCATATAACATGTATAGTGTATAATACAGACCCCCTCCCATATAACATGTATAGTGTATAATACAGACCCCCCCCATATAACATGTATAGTGTGTAATACAGACCCCCTCCATATAACATGTATAGTGTGTAATACAGACCCCCCCATATAACATGTATTGTGTGTAATACAGACCTCCCCCCATATAACATGTATAGTGTATAATACAGACCTCCCCATATAACATGTATAGTGTGTAATACAGACCTCCCCCATATAACATGTATAGTGTATAATACAGACCTCCCCCATATAACATGTATAGTGTATAATACAGACCCCCCCCATATAACATGAATAGTGTGTAATACAGACCTCCCCCATATAACATGTATAGTGTATAATACAGACCCCCCCCATATAACATGTATAGTGTGTAATACAGACCCCCCCCATATAACATGTATAGTGTGTAATACAGACCTCCCCATATTAACATGTATAGTGTATAATACAGACCCCCCCCATATAACATGTATATTGTGTAATACAGACCCCTCAA